>NW_028261383.1:96803494-96898494 GCF_051295495.1 Thamnophis sirtalis
GTGGAGAGTGTTAGTGGGGAATTCGGGGAAGAGGGTGGAGGCCTGGAGCAGGACTGATTTATCCAGATGTTGCTAGCAGTTCATCTTCCAGTACTGTGCAATGCTGAGAGTTCTTTTCAGACTTTCTGTAAAAGCATAGATTCTACATCTGGTTTGGAGAAACCTTTTAAAATGACTATAGAACTGCAGATATGGAAATACGGTATGAAGATTGATTTTTCTTTTAATATTTGCTTGTTTGGGTAGAATATAGAATAACATTTCTGAATTGTCAATGCCTTTTGTTGTAAATTATGGAAATGAATAATCTACATTCATGCAGTAAACTTCTATGCAAGATTAGTGCCTATAATGGTACAATTGAACGAGTTCCAATTATAGCAGAGAATCAAGAAATTAAATAATAGCTTTGGCCTGCCAAGAATGATTTCTGCAAACACAGTTTTCTTTTTGATCTCAATATATATATATCATAATATTAAAATTAAGTTCAGAGTTGTAGCTCATATTAACGCAGGTTCCTCAAACATTCACCTCTCTGTGAACATCCTTTTTATTTTCTCTTTCTGAACCCGGACATAAAACAGTGCAGAAATAAAAGTGAAAGCAATCGTAGTCTTGTTTTGATTTAGGAATCGGAGGCTTGCAGTTGACAGAATTGAACGTGGAAGAGAGCCAAATAGAAAAAGGGTTGTTTTAAACATTTAGAAGTAATCAAACATGCCAGCAACACCTGGATTAGGATTGCTAGTTCTTCCTTGTTCCTGCATGACCATTTGAAGACTCCTGAAGAAAAGAAGCAATGCACTGGAGGTAACTGGATAATTTCGTGAGGCAACAAGTTGGAAACCATCTTGAAAAGTGCCTGAAGAAACTCGGAAAAGATAAGTTGTTTAGACCCTGGAATAATGAAAAATAGAAAGGAGAGGAGAGGCCAAAGGGTAGGGACCTATTTGTTATAATTAAAAGGCTTTTATTTCCTTCCTGCTTTTCCCACCCTAATTTTGTTCAAGCCCAAATAACCCTTTTGTGGAACACTGGAGTTGACTTTCTGGTTTTTAATTGGTCCTAATCACTATAAGTGAAACTTTTTCATCTGCATTTTTCATTTTATAAGTCTAAAATTAGTTCTAAAGGAAGATATTTGGTGTATTGTTTTGTGAAACTAGACCTCAGTTCTTTAGTCTACTTTTTATTTGCAGTGTTTTTTGTGATAACAGGGATAGACGGTTTGTGGACTGACCAAACGGTAGAAATATTTTTATAAAGGACCATTAGATACTTTTAACTTGTACAGATGATGTAGCTATGATTAATGTTTCCTTATCTATCTGGCTCTTGGGAGCAATGTCCTGTTACAGAAAATTTTTCACTGTATCTGTTTGAAAGAGCTATGTTTTCACTTAGAACAAAGAATGCAGGGGAAAGAGAAGCTTGTAAGAGGAAAATGTTGACATTTGTGTCACGACCAACCAGAACAGATGTGAACAAGAATAACTAGCAATTCTCCCCCTTCTCTTCCTCTCCCCTGCATTTGTTTTGTTTTTTAAATATAAACATAGCTGCCTGGAGACTCCTTTTGGTTAGTGAAGGGACAAAGCAATTTGTTTCCTAGTGCAAGCTGTGCATAACTTATTTTACACTATAAGCTAAAGCTGCTGCTACATTTTGATAAATATTTCACCCAGGCATATAAGCATGCGGGTGAAAAGCTCAGCCTTGATTATTGACAGCAAAGGAAGGATACCTCCTGTGTAGCCCATGAGAAAGTTTCTGATCTTTATTTTCAAAGAAGTTTACAGCAGGCTATTTATCAGTAAATAGAAGCAAATGAGAGCAAAGTTCAGTTGTTCTGATCTGTTAGGTCAGTGTTTTTCAACCACTCTGCCGCGGCACACTAGTGTGCTGTGACATAGTGTAAGGTGTGCTGTGGGAAAAACACTTTATATATAGTCAATATAGGCACAGAGTTAAAAAAATTTAACATTTTCTAATGGTGGTGTGCCTCGTGATTTTTTTCATGAAAAAAAGTGTGCCTTTGCACAAAAAAGGTTGAAAAACACTGTGTTAGGTTAATGTTCTCTTTAACAAAGGTCAAACAAGTCCTTCACACTTTAGGGAATGCCTTATAGCATTGCAATATGCCTTGAAATTTACAGTATGATACCTAGGGTCCTGTTTATAATTTTATTTTCTTTAGAAAAAAGATATTGCATTATTGTTACGTTTGGTGAAGTTGGCAGACTGGATTTGGCATTTTATCCACCTATCCTAAGCACCTGCAATAGGCAGATGTTTGATTGTATTAAAAGGTACCCATCGCAAAATGTAAGCTGTTCCAAGTAAAGCTACCTTTTGCAATTGACCGATGGTGGGTTTGTTAATGCCAATGGTGTTCGAGAGGTGCCGTAGTTGTTTTGGGATTATTATTACTAATCAGCACATTTCTTAAATTTTGAGAGAATATTGGGAATATGATATTGGAAATATATTGATTTAATTGAAGCATCACACCAAACCATGATTTGCATTTAGAAATGATCAGGTTGTAGCTCCAGAGCCATATGCCACTTAATGAATTCTTGTGGTGACTCCAATCCACTCCCTTATTCCCAGAAGTCAATAGCAATGCAATTTATAAATGTGCCAGAAGGGAGAAATTGTTATATAATATACCTGAGGAACAACAGTATTACGTCTATATTTAAATACTTTAGCTTTCACAAAATGAATCACACAAAACTGTTCTCCACTTTTGGGAGTGTGGCTCCCAGTACACCACAGAACAAAGCAATTCTTCACTTGGAACAGTTTTATTCTGCTAAGGTTTACCTTTCTTAAAAACCTAATTGAGTATACAGTGGCAGGACTGTACTTGCCTGTGTATTATCCTAATCAAGGAAACATCCATACAAAGGCAAGAACTTGCACAAGTTACAGTCAGAAATCGAATGAGAACTATTCTTTCAGTTATGTGGCCCTCTACTGATTAAGTTATTATTAAGTTATTATTCACTACTGAGACATCATTATCAAGAGCTGCAGTTGTATTTGTGATATTTGAATTTAACTACTATTTTTGTGATCCTGGATAATTATTCTTCCTTTCCTTTATTTATTATATGTCCCACTGAGTTTATAAATAGACAGTATAGCTGGGTTTTCAAAAGGGATATAGTTGGCGTTGATGGAAGTATAGCAATGACAATAGTAAAAAAAAAACAGTTTTGGTTCTATCAATAAGAGTAAACATATGATGCAATTTTAAAAAAAATTCTCTCAAATTCATAGCTCTCTAAGACTTTTAGAAATAGAAAATTATTTGCAAACATACCCAGCTTCAGCAGCTTCATCAATCAATAACCCTATTAATTCTGCATTTTAGAAATGTTGGTCTGTCCTTGTTCTTTTTTAAAGAGATGTTTAGCATTGATGCAATCATGACTGTAATGGAATCTGCCCATTATGACCTCAAGTGATGGTTAAGCGAGGTCACCATGTGATCGCTTTGCTTAATGAACTCTACCCCTGCTTTCCCCAATGAAGTTGTTAAGCATCTATGTGGGTTGTTAACCCACTGAGCCATGGTGGCACAATGGTTAGAAAGCTGTACTATAGGCTACTTCTGCTGACTGCCGGCTGACTGCAATTTGGCAGTTTGAATCTCACCAGGCTCAAGATTGACTCAGCCTTCCATCCTTCGGAAGTGGGTAAAATGAGCCAGATTGTTGGGGGCAAGTATGCTTACTCAGTAAACGGCTTAGAGAGGGCTGTAAAGCACTGTGAAGTGGTATATAAGTCTTAAGTGCTATTGCTAGCTATTTTGTATGAAATAACTCAATATGGGGAAAAATAAAAATCTTGGTTTAACAGAAATACAAAAACAACCCTCAGAATAACAGAGTTGGGAGGAGCCTTGGAGATCTTCTAGTCCAGGGATGTCAAATTCAAGGCCCAGGGGCCAGATCCGGCCCACGGGGTGCTTAGATCTGGCTACAGGGTTGCTCTGGAAATATTGAAGGACTGGCCCATGGTGCATCTGCCAGCAAAAATCAAGCTCACAAGGGCCACGTCCGGCTCTTCCAAACTCCATTTTTGCTGGCAGATGGTTGCAGAAGGCCATTGCAGCCAAAAACGAAGCTCGGGAGCCCATTTTTGCTGACAGAGCATTTGAGGCACCACAAATGCCCCTGACACGAGTGATGTCAAGCTGGTCACTCCCACCCTGGCCACACCTACTTCAGCCCGCCAAGATCAAACACAATCCTGATGCAGCCCTCAATGAAATCGAATTTGACACCCCTGTTCTAGTCCAATGCTTTGCTCAAGCAGGAGACCCTATACCATTCCAAGTGGCTGTCAAGTCGCTTCTTAAAAGCCTCCAATGATGGAGCACTCACAACTTCTGAAGGCAAGCTGTTTCACTAGTTAATTGTTCCCACTATTAGGAAATTTCTCTTTACTTCTAGGTTGCTTCTCCCCTTAATTAGTTCCCATCCATTGCTTCTTGTTCTGCCTTCAGGTGCTTTGGAAAATAGGTTGACCCCCTCTTCTTTGTGGCTGCCCCTCAAATATTGGAACACTGCTATCCTGTCGTGCCCCCCCTCCACCAGCACTTTTTTTCACTAGACTAGATATACACAATTTCTGCAACCATTCTTCACATGTTGTAGCCACAGTTATTCGGTTTTACCAACAATTTGGTTATTCTGCTAATATATTAAAACAACCACAAAGCATGAAATAGGGAGGGAGATTGGGAGATAGATTAACACTTTGTGAAATATACCCAGCTATTTAAAGTCACCCCTCTTCTAAGAGCATTAAGCTAAGGAATTAATATAACTTACGGTAATTACAATTTGACTGGATATATACTGGAGTAAGCTACAAACAGAATTACTATAGTTGCTCCATGCTACTTGGAACACTTTGCTTCCTTTAAAAATTTATATAATATATATAAATAAAGATTCTGTAAAATTCAGAAATATCAACTTCTACAGAAAACTGTTTGCATCTTTGTCTTTACCATAGTACATTTTATATATGAACAAATTAATTTTAGTTTATGTGCATTTTGAACCAAAAGATGGCAGCATTCTTCCAGAAGAACAACTTTCTGAAGGTGTTTTAGGAATAGGATGAAAATATTCAGAGAGAAAAAAATCAAAACCCTTAACCCTAATTAGTTTTGTAGTTTAATCTGAGTACCATATAATATTTATAATCAAAGCAGGGCAATTGTATACATGTTTGCTTAAAAGTGAGCCTGGTTGTTACCTGTCATCTTGAAAACACACAGAGAAGAATGTTCAAGATTGCAATATAAGAAAATATAGATTAGATAAAACAGATTGTCACTATAGTTCAATGTCTTATCTCATAGTTAATTGTACCTTTCAAAAACTTCTCATACATATTGGGTTATTGATATTTAATGACATTACAGGAGTTCTCATAATTATTAACCATATCAAGTATGTAGTAGTATTTTGTTGCAAGGGGCCCAGTCATTTTTGGGGTATTAGCAGCTGTCTCTGTCTCTCTCAGTTTTCAGACCTAAAAATGTAATTAGCAGTGTCATTTTCAGTCTGAAATGTTTTCCCAAAATACTATTGGGTCTTTGTGCTTCTATATATTGTAGCAGGAATAGGTAATTTTGGGAGCTGCTCACACACTGTTAATGTAAATGGCCTCAACATTGTAAATTATTTTTCTACCGAATACAGAAGTGTATGTTCTGAATGAGTTGTTTTCTGCATGATCATATTTAAAGGAATAGAGTCTCTTGCAAAGGGGGAAAACAGCACAAGAAGGATGTAAATTTGATGAATAATTTGCAATCTCTTTAACTGAAATTTCTGGGATGGGACATGGGTTAGATAAGAGTATTGTCCTTAAAACTGCACCCACATTTGCACAGTCGAGCAAGATTTCTCTTCAACTTTCATATGGACAGTATGATTTATTTTCTTATGCTTCCTATTAACTGATCTTGAGAAGCAGGAAGTTCTGCAGGAAGAAAGAAGCAACAAATAACTGAAGAATCCAAGCATTGCATTATTTAGAGCAAATTACTGAGTGAAGGAAAGCACAAATCAGTCAAAATATAATTAAAATGTTTGTACACTAAAATATGCAGCTGATAAAGAAAACTTTTTAAAAAATATATACCCACTTTAGAGGGTATATTTAAAACCGGATTGGAGCTCATGGTATTTACTACATTTATTTTCCACCTTTCTCTGAATTCCAAGGCTCATCGCAGCTTACACTGACAAAATGTTTAATAGATAATTAAAGCAATTAAAATCAAACCCAAATCTAAAATCAATCATTATAAGAATTAATAATGAAAAGCTTGGAGGAAAATGGAATTTTAACCACAAATACATCTTTCTTAAGCATATATGCCTTCCATAGCCTGGAGCTACAGAGAAGGCCCTTTCCTTTATGGTTAATAATCAAACCATGTTGGGAAATCTTCAGAAGGGATTTTCTGCTCTCCAGGCAGGTTCAGGCAGGTTCAGGGTGGGAGAGGCAATCCCTAAGGCCAATCCCTAAGCCATTTAAGATCGGCAGTAGCATTTTAAATTGTACATGGTAGACAATTGCTAGCCAGAGCAGATTATTTCAATATAAAGGTAAAGGTAGAGATTCCCCTTGCACATACGTGCTAGTATGTGCTAGTCATTCCCGTCTCTAGTAGTGCTCATCTCCATTTCAAAGGCGAAGAGCCAGCGCTACCCAAAGAGGCCTCCGTGGTCATGTAGCTGGCATGACTAAATGCTGAAGGCGCACGGAATGCTGTTACCTTCCCATCAAAGCTGGTCCCTATTTTTCTACTTGCATTTTTACATGCTTTCAAACTGCTAGGTTAGCAGAAGCTGGGACAAGTAATGGGAGCTCACTCCATTATGCGGCACTAGGGATATATATATATATATATATATATATATATATATATATATATATATATATATATATATATATATATATATATATATATATATATATATATATATATATATATTCATATATCGATATGAAAATATTGCATTGTTCAGCAGTTTGGCCACTACATGTGGCACGAGTTGGAATTTCCTGAAACCTTTCAAGAATAGCTCCATATATATCATGCTAGAGTAGCTGAGATGGACTGTAATTGTAACCAATCTGTAAAGCATGGATAATTGTAGCTAAGTCTGACCAGCTTTTAGAAAGGTTGGAATTAGTGCACTAGCTATAATTGTGTGAATGTACTCACAATGGATGCTACCACAAGAAATCCCAAATGGTAAACCTGCTGTCCTCTCTAAAACAGACTTCACTTTAAAGTCTAAATTTAGCTTTTGTCCTTACCAATAACAATTCTATCTTGTCTGATTTTAATTTCATCTTATTTCCCTTTATCTAGCCCATTATTAAGTATAGAAAATATTCAGGGAGAATAATTGATTGCTTCCCTTGAGTTAGAAAACAGAGATGATTGTCATCAGCATGCCTTCAGCATCTCAGTCTAAAGCTGTGGATGAATTTCTCCAAGGGTTTTATGTCAATGTTATGCAGCCTGGAGGGCAAGCTAAGAACTCCATAGGACTCCATAGTTACCTAAATGTCAAACAGTAGCACCTGACACAACCACCTGGCATAACCTGATCTAAAGAACTGTTATCATTGGGGAGACCAAGCCAATTCCTATATCAGACAGACCAGAGGGATACAATGGTAGATGGCTTTTGAAAGCTGTTGATGGATCCCAGAGAATTAGCAAGGTTGCAGATCCCATCTTGCTTCTGATGTAGGCTACCCATCATTAACCTAAGCAATCACAAAATTCAATCACTTCTAGGAAAATATCAATCAAGTGTGCCCTTAGTCAAAATCGTCTTCATTAAATAAAAAAAAACAATTTGCCTTTTGCAAACCTTTTCTCCAAACTCCAAAATAATTGAGACATCTTCTTCCCCCACCACCATCCTATTTGCCAAATAGACAAGAAAAGGGGTGTTTTTGCCTGCCCAGGTTGACTTTTTAAAAATTTGTCAATAAGCTATTTTGCTAAACTCTCAACTGGATACAAATAAGAACAGTTTATCCTGATGTTTTCCACAATACTCATTTGATGGTGGTCTTTTTCAGTCCATCTGGGTTTACATTCCAACATTTTCTTCACCTCCGTTGCAGAAATAACCCCTCATGACTTTTCAAGCTAATCTCAGAAAAGCAGATATTGATTAACACATCACTGTGTTGGATAGGCCTTGCATATTTCTCATTAGCTAGTAAAGTCATCATTGCCCAAATATATTGTGGACAAGCCTCTTTAACACTACTGTTCCTAGGAAAGAACATATTAATTACAGTTAAATGTGTCCAAACAATTGTGGAACAGGAATGGCAAATTGTACCCAAACACAGGCTTTTGTAAAGGCAATTGCATGAAAACACAGGACTTTGTGATCTACTTGCAAGCTTTATATAAAGAATACTTTTCAAGAGCCTGGTTTAATTCCTTGAAGCTTGCCTATATTAGCTGAAGCTTTCATGCTGAAACTTGTCCCACCCTTTCCTGTATCAAGAGGTCATCCTTCGTAGAGGAACAAAGCCTAGCATTTGGCAGTATTATTGCTTCGTTGCAGCTGGGTGAACTTATCTAGTGTTTCTAGCAATAGCTTTTTGGAGATCCATTTCTTTCATCCAAGCAACAATAGCTGCAGGAGTTCCATGTAGCAGCTGTAAAAGGCTTGGGTCACAGAACTCAACCTTGATAAATTGAGGAAAAGATGACAGTTTCTGTCTCTTCAGCGCTTCTAGTCATTTTGTTGCAGGCTCAATTGCTCCCACCTTCTTTTTAGCCAACCAAAGAAGCTGGCAGAAGCCCGTCTCTCCCGATGAGGACAAAATTGGAGACCGGTTTCTGCTAGCTTCTTTGGTTGGATAAAAGGGAGATGGGGGGAAAGCAATTGAGCCTACAACAAAATGACAGGTCTAGGACAACTTTCCACTCATCATGGCCAATTCACCACAGCCAACTCTCTGCAGCAAACTTGCCATGGCTAATTCACCATAGCCAAGCTGCTGCAGGACAACTCACCAAGGGACAATTTGCCGTGGAACAAGAGTTATACTAATATCAAAGAAATGGGGGAATGTAATCATTAAAGAAAGGATGCCATAGGACAGTGTTTCTCAACCTTGGCAACTTGAAGATGTCTGGACTTCAACTCCCAGAATCTCCCAGCCAGCAAATGCTGGCTGGGGAATTCTGGGAGTTGAAGTCCAGACATCTTCAAGTTGCCAAGGTTGAGAAACACTGCCATAGGAGGAACAAAACAAAATGTGAATGACAAAAATTAGAATACTTTTTAATTATTTTAAATAGTTAAATTGAATTGTTGAATTGCTTCACGGTGAGTTGTCCTATGGCGAATTGGATGTGATGAGTTAGCCATGGCAAATTGGTTGTGGTGAATTGGCCATGGTGGGTTGGGGTGACGAGTTGTCCCATTCCAGAAAAAACACCATTATTACCTCACTTCCACAGCAGTGGTGGGTTCCTACTGGTTCAGACCGGTTTGGTCAAATCAGTAGTGGTTTGGCAGCCTGGGTTGCTGGAACTGGCAGTGACCCAGGTCTGCCGCACCCCCAAACTGGTTCTCCAGGAGGCGCCATAGGAGCCGCCATCTTGTTTTTGTTAATAAGTTTTATTGTATAGCACCTGCACGCATATCATGCATCAAGCACACGTGCATGCAAAGTGCGCAGGGACACACAGCACACCAACAAGCAAAACCGGCAGTACTGACTGCCGGAACCCACCCCTGTTTCACAGATATTCAAAGTGGGAGCAGTTTTGAGTTACAAAATAAATTAACCACTAAATATGCATATTCGTTAACATGAAGATTTTATGCAAATCCTCCTTTCTCTAACTTCTTAACTCTGCCTAAATGATCACCTCTTTGGAGCTATGCTTAACATGCTGATTAGAGGGTTGGAAGAAAAAAATAGTGAAATGATTGGAAGCATTGGACATAATTGCCCTGGAAAACAGAAGACTGCAGAGGTACATGGTAGCTGTCTTGAAAGGCTTTCAGGAACAGATTAGGAAGAATTGTTCATAATTGTTCCAAAAAATTGGAAAATAGCAATAGCAATAGCAATAACAGTTAGACTTATATACCGCTTCATAGGGCTTTCAACCCTCTCTAAGCGGTTTACAGAGTCAGCATATCGCCCCAACAGTCTGGGTCCTCATTTCACCCACCTCGGAAGGATGGAAGACTGAGTCAACCTTGAGCCGGTGAGATTAGAACCGCTGAACTGCAGATAACAGTCATCTGAAGTGGCCTGCAGTACTGCACCCTAACCACTGCGCCACCTCGGCTCTTAAAGACACCATGGCTTTAAAGGACAAGGAAGCAGGTTTTGAAGAACATCAAGAAATCTCCTTAAGCTAAGTGCTGTTCAACTATGGAACAGATTGCCACAGGGAGTGCTAGATTCTCCATTGAACATGTTTAAACCAAGGTGGGTGGAAAATTGTTGGGGATGCTATAGTAATGAATTTCTGCACTGGAGTTCAAGTTCGACTGGGTCATCTCTATGATCTAGTCCAGCCTTTACATTCTTTAATTTTATTATTCCTGCAGGATTCATCTGCTAGCCTGGATTTCAAATACAGGTAGTCGTTGACTTAACAACAGTCCATTTAGTGACCATTCAAAGTTAAAATGACACTGAAAAGTCATAGGCTTATGACTATTTTTCACAGTTATGACCTTTGCAGCACCCCCATGCTCATGTGATCAAAGTGCTTGGTAACTGGTTCATGCTTATGGCCATTGCAGTGTCCCAGGGTCATGTTATTACTTTTTGCAACCTTCTGACACGCAAAGTCAACGGGGAAGCCAGATTAATTTAACAACCAGGTTACTAACATATCAGCTGCAGTAAATAACTGTGGCAAGAAATGTTGTAAAATGAGGCAAAACTCACTTAACAAATGTCTCATTTAACAACAGAGATTTTGGGCTCAATTGTGGTCATACATCGAGGGCTACCTGTAGTAATTACAGCAGTAGCATGGCAGTTTTGAGGAAACACATAATTTCTCTTGAGCAACTGTTGATTGGCTACTTTAAGAAAACTTGGAATGCTATGGATATAGTCTAAAGTGATTAATCCTTTGGCACATAGACAATTGCATTCCAACATTAATGATTTAAAAATGCAGCAAGAAACTTCCTGGATAAAGACTATGTATAAACATGTTGTATGTATTCATATTTTTGTCCAGTACAAGGTCTAATAATTCATTCCTTGTTTTGTGAAGTACAATAGATTCTTTGAGATTATGAATGCTATGTGAAGAAAGGAGATTGTAAATCAAAAGACTGTCTGTCTGCATACAGTGGTACCTGGGTACTCATCATTAATCTGTTCCAAGAGGTGGGATAAATACCAGAAATGATGATTACCCAATAATTTTTTCCCCATACAGAATAATGTAGTGACTCACAAGACATCTAACACTGACAAGTTGTAGCTTGTGCATTGAGTATCAAATAAATGATGAGTACCGGGACAAACTTTACATGTCAAAATGTGTTGAATACCAAATTCAATGAGTTTCAGAGCAGTTGAATACCAAGGTACCACTGTATATATAAGTATTGTGTTTATGTGTCTTTATGTAGAATTAAATCTAATTTGGTATGGAGTACATTCTGACCGATAGGTAGTTCTCACTGCTTACAATAAAACATAAACAAAACCCAAATGCTTTTATTTTGTTAGGTACTATGTTGTAAATATTTAAATGGGGAGAAGAGAAAATAATGGCAAAGAAGGCAGGGAAAGTCACAAAGTATCACCTTTCTCTCCACAGGGATAACTTTTCCTTGTGTCAGTCATATATTTTCCTTTATATGAAAATTGTTCTAATGTTGCAGCATTGCCCTCCTCAACAGATTTGAGAGAGAGAGAGGGAGAGGGAGAGGGAGAGGGAGAGAATGAATTAAAAAGCAATGCCTCTGTCAAGTTAGGTTTGACTGCCAGCAGCTATGTGGACACGTCCTGTCAGCCTTACCAGGTACAGAAGGCAGGAAATGCAACCAGATAAGATAATTCTGTTTTATTGTTAGGTAAGTTTACATTAACAGAATCTTGCAGGCCTGAAAGTGCAATTCTCCCTGTCTCCTTTACAGCCTGAAAGACTACAGAGGATCCTTCTGAGCCTCTTGCCCCACCCACTATCCAGCTGTGGGCTATGCTGTCTCTTATCTGACCATAGGCAGCATCCATGCCTCCCAAGGACTTTCTCACTTACCGTTACCCTTTCTTATTATATTCTTGGCCGCATTTTTGGAAGCAGCTTTCCAGTGCTAACCCTGTTTAATTTTTTAAGATTCCCAGTGTTGGTTGAGAGGATTTCAAATGGTAGCAAATATAATCTGGGCCTACACAAAATTGCTTTATAGTCCACATTTGAAAACACCTGTTATTATATAGTGATTATTTCAAGGTAATTCTGAAGAAAGTTATCTTCCTATTCCTCAGTTATTGACCTCTTATCATCCAATTTTATGTACTTTGTAACTGAAAACTTCCGGCTAATGCCTGGATCTATACAGGGCAGCTGATACTCTTTGCAACAACTACATGCTAGAGTCTAGACTGTGGCTTTTATGCCTGGGGAACTCAATTACCTTGGAGGAATTGAACCCTGGCCATGATGGGTGGGAGCAAACTTGCTTATTAGCCTCGATCCAGTTCCCAAACTAGCATATGACAAAACGCTCTGCCTTTTCTCCCTTTTGTACTGTATTGGTAATGGTGGTTGAATAGAAAAGTAGCCCAAACATTTTTATTAGTAGTATAACGGGCCACAACTGCTTAATTCTGATAATGCTGTCACAGTTGCAGGAATTTAGCTGGCTGTCCAGAACAAGGTGCATAGGTGCAACCTAATCACTTCACTTTAATACTTCAGTGTTAAAGTGACTGTATCTTGGGAAGTTTTCTTTGACTGTTGTAAATGTTGCCTCTGATTGTCTCCACATGAATATGCATGTGTACAAGCAGCTCTTCTGTATGCAAAAAGGCATGTGCACATAGGAAGACATGTTTACTGGAAGACATGTTAATGCAACTAAGCCAAAATTGTTGAAGTACATGGTTGCTTTAATGTTTCAAGAAGGGTTTCTTGGCTCATATAATGCTTTCCAAGGAATTCCCTCGAGAATTTTTCAATAGCTGTTATAAAAAGCTGTACATTAGAATTGTGCATTAGACATTGATATGTATGGGCTGAAATGGAAGGACAGTACCGGAAATATGGCTACATTGAAATGGAATTCCATTGGCCAAAACCATGGATACATCTGCTTCATTGAATAAAGAATTTCTTTCTTCAAGAATATCCACGGATGGTCACCTGAAATATTGCTCTTTATCATAATTCACCGCATTTAGAAATCTAGACTGTTTAAAATGTTTGAAATAAAACGGCAAAGGAGCTTTTTTGATTAATATTCCTTCTTCCCACCAATCTGAGAGCGTTTTGGACTTCAAATTTCCAAAATTCATCATTGGTATTAGAATGGGAAAGATTATATTAAACATCACACCATTCTGTAGACTTTCATATTAAGATAACAAATACAGTATATTCTACATACAGTGGCAGTGGTGGGATTCAAAATTTTTTACTATCGGTTCTGTGGGCATGGCTTGGTGAGCGTGGCAGAAGAAGAATACTGCAAAATCCCCATTCCCCCCCCCCCCCGATCAGCTGTGACTTGGGAGGCAGAGAATAGATGGGGGTGAGGCCAGTCAGAGGTGGTATTTACCGGTTCTCTGAACTACTCCAAATTTCTGCTACTGATTCTCCAGAAATGGACAGAACCTGCTGAATACCACCTAAGTGGCCTTTAGACTCCAGATGTAGTATTGTAGCCTAACATATCTAGAAAAAAAATGTCACATTCCATATAAATGCATAAAGCTTTTATAAAAAGTTACTTGTGCCACACCTATCCAGATTACTGCACTGCTGTACAGGGAGCGTCCTCCAACCCAAAGACCCATAGGAAAGTATACAGTAGCTGTCCAGAATGTAACAATGTAAGTAGCATCTTAGTATGCCTATACTAGACTGGTTACCAATTCCCTTCCAAGTGCAATTCAACTAGCTGTTATTCCTTTACAAAGCCATTCATGGCTTGTGGCCTGGATCATTATGGAAGCCACTTACCTCCAATTGTTCTGCATGCCATATATAAGAGCTGGCTCAATTGGCATGCAGGGTGCCAGAAGTCAGCCTTCCCTGTTACCATAGGTCCGAAGGTCCATTTGGCTCCAACACACTTTGTCAGGAAAGTGGACCATCAGGAACATTTGCTCTTTCCCACAGACATTTTGTGAATCCACATGAATGTCTGTTATTTTAGTTCTTGTATTCCCAATGGGCTGCTACTCTTGTATTGGTTCCTGTACACTTCCATTTTTATGGTGTTTTGAAGTGTGGTATACACTGCTTTTGGTCAGTACCAATACTATAATATAGGGCCAATTAATAAAATGCAGGTGCATCTTCAGCAACAAATGCAGGCTTCAAAATTGTGGGCACTCGACAATCAAAGCCCCCTGCCCCATTTTACATTCATGCAAAATGTGGGTCACATGTTAAAAAGGAGCACTTGCCTTGTTGCATCTGCCTTTTTGAAGGCAGTTACTGTCATAGCAAATGGTTATAACCTTATAAATTTATTTATTTATTTATTTATATGTCTATATGGAATATTACAGTTGCGTGACTTTTGCACAAAAGCCTGTTGGCATAGGAATCCTGGTGTACTGGAGTGGCAGGAAGTATAAATTAACCATATTGCGTGTAGAGTACCAGCAATCATATCTTACCACCAGCACTTTGTTGTATTTGTTAGCGTGGGTGGTAGTCATTACCAAACACCCATAGTATCATAAAGTGGACTTTTGTTAGTAAGTTAATGATTGCTGGGGACAATAAAGATAGGGTTAGGGTGGAAAATTGTGTATTCAAAGGCATATGTTAATCCATCCATTTCTGGAGAATGATTAAAATAACCTCACTAAATTCAGAAGGAAGATAAATATTTGGAATTGTATCCTTTCGTGCTTTCTTTCTGAGATATGCAGAGACACATCTCAGAAATATTCCTTACATTTCCATAACCTTCTCCAAGTTGTTACTTTTCATATGCCTTTGAAATGCTGTTTGGGTATAGCAGTGGTGGGTTGCAGGCAGTATGCCCCGGTACGGGTGTACCAGAGCCTGCCTGGAGCACCAGACACCATTCCAGTATGGTGCTCCAGAGGGTCCACAATACCCGCCCGAGCTCCTTACCGGTCTTTTAAGTCTTCAGCGCTTCTGCGCACATGCATGGTATGTACAGCGCCTGTGCAACGCGACACTGAGCATCTGGAGCGTCATGGAGACTGATTCACTTAACAGCTAAGGAAAGAAAGGTTGTAAAATGGGGTAAATTTCACTGAACAACTGTTTTGCTTAACATAGGAAATTTTGGGTTCAGTTGTGGTCGTAAGTCAAGTACTATCTGTATTGCAGTCAGTCTGATATCAAATGAACGTGTTACTTCAACTTGTAACAACTGCCTCTGTCAAGTTTCTCACTCGAGAATTAACAATTCACTTGAGGTTAATAGAGGAGGTTATCTGTTTCCCTTTTCATAATCCCTTTTTGGTCACAGTCCTGATATTGCAAGAGTTAAACTTTGAAGCAACAGATGGAATCCATTTCTTTAGTGGATTGATTTATTATGGTTAAATGGTAACACTTCTATCTGGGCTTTGATCAAAAGATAGACTTATTCTGGAAACTGAATCTATTATATTTAATTAAACAATGAATAAGAGATGGCATAAGAAGCAAACATGGAGATTTGATCCAGGAAAAATCATTTATATTTGGGGTGATTTGGTATAGATAAGGCACAATGATAAACTTTCTACAACTGGATTACAGTAACAGTTTGTTAACAGAGTTTAGAAATTTTAATTTTGTTTTGCTTTAGTATTATTATTCTTCCTGTTAATTACTTTGTCACTAATATAACATATAGAAGAGAGGTCAATAATTTGCAAATAGATTTAGTAGTTTAAAGAGAGCCTGTTTCACAAGGGGTGGGAATTAATGTTGTAGTAATATATTAATTGATATTCACCTACCGGTAGGTGGGATAATATGTATACACGTAGTGGGGAGTTTTTGATGCAACTTTTTAAATGTTTTGATATATATAAATATAAATATGATATATAAATAATCTTTATAAGGATTTTACAAAGATTTTTAAAAGCTATAGAAGCATAGAAGAAGAAATAGAAAGAAAAAAGAGATTGCAGAAGGCCAAAAGAAAAAGTGAATAACAAGAAGCAAGAAAAGGGGAAATATCTAAAGAAGCAACTTTCTATTTTCTTTGCAATAGTTACAAACACATCAATTGCCATGCCCCCCTCCCATATTACACAACATAGTTCCCTTCTTCCCACAAACAAATCTTTTTAATCAAAGGATTAAGGGGAAAAAAAGATAAAAATCATTTTTAAGGATTTGCTGTTATTCAACTTGTTATAAAAAGTGCAGTGGTTGTTTTTTTTTTTTTAAATGGGAAAAATAATGGAGATGATCCATATTATCTAAACCAGTGTTTTTCAACCTTTTTTGTGCAAAGGCACACTTTTTTCATGAAAAAAATCACGAGGCACACCACCATTAGAAATTGTTTAAAAAATTTAACTCTGTGCCTATATTTACTATATATAAAGTGTTTTTCCCACAGCACACCTTACACTATGTCACGGCACACTAGTGTGCCACGGCACAGTGGTTGAAAAACACTGATCTAAACTACATCCAACACCACTTTCCTTTGGCTGGAAGTAAAGCAGAGAGAAAAGAAGGCGACAGAGGTTCTAGGAAATACTACTGAGTGTATAACATTGTCCAAATATAACGAAAGACATAGAGGACTGTAGCACTCCCAACAGATTCTGGAGTATTTTTAGTCCAAGCTGCTCACTGCTTATTGCAGCTGCAAGGATGATATCAGCTCGTCTGACTCAGGATTTGACTTGGCAGCATGCCTCTTTGAAGGCAAGTCATGTGATTTGAAGGAATAGCTAAGCCGCAGCAGCATTGGTGGGTGTGATTGGTTTCTATTGAGAGAAAGGGAGAAAAAAAATGCAGACACAAAACAAACAGTATTCAACAGTTGGCAAATAAGTGTGCGACTGTGTTATTGTCTTTATTCAAAGTACCTGTGATTAGCTAATCAATTCCTTGAGTTTCCTGGAGGGGAAGAAAAGTACCTGGGTGGGGTAAAAAAGATCAGAAACCACAACAAGGTGATGGTTTTGACTTGGAGTAAGTGTGGGAGCTTACAGCTGAAAACATGCAGTGCAAATAAAGAACAGTAGTGAGATCTAATATTTGCTCATGCACAGAGGCACTGCCCAGACCTGAAATGGTGAAAGATTCAAGGCAGAACAGGAAACAACTAAGGTCAATAGAAAGAAGTTGCTTGCCATGTGACCTGACAAGAATTAAAATGCAACCCTGGTCAGCCAATAGAAAGTTGAGTGGGTGCCTTCCTTAGATTAGATTAACAGAGTTGGAAGGGACCTTATAGATCATCTAGTCCAGTGGTTCCCAAACTTGGCAACTTTAAGATTTGTGGACTTCAACTCCCAGAATTCTCCAGCCAGCAGAGCTCCACAAGTCTTAAAGTTGCCAAGTTTGGGAACCACTGATCTAGTCCAACTCCTCACCCCCAACCACCCAAGCAGGAGATCCTACACTATTTCTGACAAATGGCAGTCCAATCTCTTCCTGAAAGCCTCCAGTGATGAAGCTCCCACAACTTCCAAAGGCAAGTTGATCCATTGGTTGATTGTGACATTTTAGGAAACCCGTTTTAGATAAAATCCTGTGTGTTGATCATGTGATTCCAGAAAGCTTTTCCTATTGAGTGGACATTTTCTTGTTGGGGTTCCCACTGGAAGAAAGCAAAACCTGAATTCCTCATGAGGGAAGGGAAGATCCTAATGTGAGTTTCCTTAGCTTGCACAGATGTAACTGAAACAACCAATGTACCCATTTGTGATTTTGATCTGCTGTGACAAAAGATCACTTTAAAAAAAAATGAAATTTGAACATTTTAATTCCTTGAAGATTCCTCAGTTATGAAAAATACAAACTTAAAACACTAGGCAGAGCTGTGTGTTTGTGTTTTTCCTTCATTCAAACTCAACCCTGTGTGTTTAACCATGGTTTTTTTTTAAAAAAAAAAAAGAGGCACAAGGTTGAGAGGGCTTCCCACCCAGAAAAAAGACCTACTATCATGACTCTGAGCAAATTCTCTTTCTCCTTTAATAAAACAGATAAAACACAAGACAGGAATGAAAAACACAGTGTTGAAAGATTAACCAAAAGCTGAAAACAGGAAAAAAAAAAAAAAACAGGAAACTCATTTGGAAGCATTTAAAAAAAACTTTAAATTTCCATCTTCAATATTTCAATCAAAAATGACATTTGTTTACAAGAAGGGAAATTAAAATAGCTAAGGAATGGTGATTTAATGTGAGAAAATGTCTCCTAAATGATAGGATTCTTTAAAAACATTTGCATGCATTTATTTCTTTAGGCCAAAGTATGCTGGGCCTATCTTAGATGATCTCAAAAATTTTAAAACAAAACAAAACCAATCATAAGCAGGGTTGGGTTTTGTTAGTACTTGGAAAGAGAATTACTTGGAAATTCCCAGGTTGTAGGAAGTTGAATTTGAAAAACAAACAAATCCTCAGCCAGGTAATCACAATTCTGCAACTATGTTTGATTATTTTCATCTAATTTCCATGTATTTTGGTGTGCTGAAAACAAATAAAATATTGAAAAAACTCCTAGATGTCATGATTTGCCACAACGTGCAAAATTGTCTTCAAATCTATCATTTTTTAAAAAGTTTTGGTATTTTTTTTATATTATGGGTTTTTAACCAAATGTAAAGTCCAAATTACTATTAATTAATTAATTTACATAAGTGCATTTAAGATATAAAATACCAAAAAAACCTTAAAGGGGGTTTATCTGAGTTATGTAAAAAAAAATATAGCACTGTAAATCTGATGGTCAGCAATATATACATACAGTAAGCTAAGCAAGTTTTAAGTCTGTGCTTCGAATGGTAGAAGGGGTTAATCTTTCCTGAATAATCCAGTGGTAGGGAGACACAGGGCAGATAGCAGCATCTCCGGTCAGTGCAGGGGGCGTGGCCAGCACTGTGATGTCTCGTGTACAGACACAGAGCTGCTCTCTCCTGCATGTCACACTTGTGCACGAATCATCATCAGGTTCTTGGTTCTAGGCTGTTCACACTTTTTTATTGCAATTCATGTTAGCTCGTCATTCTTCAACCGTTATGTTATGGCTCTGCGAAAGTGTATTAATTCGCCAGACAGTTTCTGTTTCATCTGTGGTGAATATACAGTGTTGAAGCAACAGCAGAATATTACAGACTTTGTGAAAAAAGTATACTTTGCATACTTTGGACTAAAAATTGGAGATCAAGATAAAGTTTAGGTGCCTCATAAAGTGTGCAAACGGTGTGTTGAGGACCTCCGAAACTGGTTCAAGGGTAAGAAAAAATCTTTCCATTATGGTATTCCTATGGTATGGCGAGAGCAAATGAACCATAGTGATGACTGTTACTTTTGTTCATGCGATGTGAAAGGATTTAATTCCAAATGGAAGCATTCCATTTCATACCCCAATCTTCACTCAGCAATTCATCCCATCCCCCGTGGCACAGATATACCAGTACCCAAGCCCCCTGCTACCTTGGAAGAGATACCTAGCTTCGATGAAGGTGAAGTCATACCTGAACCAGATGACGAATCAAGTTCTGACTTTGAAGATGATACAAGACCAAAATTGTTTTCTCTGGAGGAGATGAATGATTTGGTAAGAGACTTGACTCTTCCCAAAGATGCCGCTGAGTTACTCGGATCAAGGCTGAAAAGCAGGAATTTATTGTTGCCAGGAGTGTCATCTTCACGGTTCAGACATGAAGGAGTTCGTTCCTTACTTCGCCCAGGAAGACAAGTTGGTTTATTGCATCGATGTCGAAGGTCTGATGGGTCAATTTAAAATCCAATATGATTCAGAGCAATGGCGTCTTTTTATAGATTCTTCAAAAAGAAGTCTCAAAGCAGTTTTACTCCACAACGGTTTTTACACTTCCATATCTGTAGGTCATTCCGTACACTTGAAGGAAACCTACGAGAACTTGGAATTGGTTCTTTATAAACTTAAATAGGAAGACCATGGTTGGCAAGTGTGTGGGGACTTGAAGGTCTTGTGCATGCTGTTTGGGCAACAAGCTGGGTATACTAAATACCCATGTTTTCTGTGTCTATGGGACAGTCGAGACCGACAAAGTCACAGGACCAAGAAGAGTTGGCAGCCGAAGATGCTAACATTTGGTGAAAAAAATGTCCTCCATGAAACTTTGGTACCTTCCAATAAAGTTCTACCACCTCTCCACATAAAATTGGGATTGATGAAGCAATTCATAAAGTCAATTCCAAGAGATGGAGAATGCTTCAAATACTTGATCAGCAAGTTTCCATGCCTGTCGGAGGCAAAATTGAAGGAAGGTGTGTTCGTCGGACCAAATATTAGAAGGCTTATAGTTGATCAAGAGTTTGTCAATACCATGACTGATACTCAAAAAGAAGGGTGGATTGCATTTAAAGAAGTTGTACAGAATTTTTTAGGCAATAACAAAGATCCTCACTACAAAAAGATCATCGGAAGAATACTGAAAGCATTTCAAGCTTTAGGTTGCCTGATGAGTTTGAAAGTGCATTTTTCCAGGGTGCTGCTCAGGAGAGTCTAAGCAAGGGTTAAATACAGCCAAACTGCCCAGAACTGAATTGAAACTTTAAGCCACACCTCTGGTGCTGATTATCTTCAGCTTTTTTCAATTCAGCTAGCCCAGTAGGACGCGCTTAGAGTTTTTCTTCATTCTATTGCTTTGCTTGGAGTCTCTTGAGCCTTTTATTGTAGGTAAGGTTTAGTTTAGGGTGTGAGCAGGCTGAGTGAGCGTGTTTGAGGTTTATTTAATTCATTTACGATCTGAGCTCACTCCTCGTTTCCCCGGCGTCCTGCTTATCTCCCAGGCACCGCTCGGAATGCAGGCAGCTGCTGGGGGAAGCGCGTGGGTCGGAGTGCTGACGCCAGTGCTGTAATGACCCCCGCTGGGGGGGGAAGTCCCTGCTGAGGCTCCTGTGGTTGGCAAACGTGCCTTTGGTGGCCGATGTGCAGGTGCGGTGCCTCAAGCTCCGGTTTGCTTGGCGGCAACTTTTATATTGGTTAGTTTATTCCCGTCGCCATTTTGGAGCTATTTGCTGTTTCGGTTTCCTATTCAACTGCGTGCTGCAGCTGCCTGCAGCCTGACTCGCGGCAGAAGCCACATGGAGCTATTCCTTTTCCGGCCTGGCTGGCAAATTTGGTTTGTGTCTTTACCACCTAAGCAGCTAAGATTGGTCACAAGCCTTGTTTCCTGCTGGGAGCTATTAACATTGTGTTTTATTCCACCTGGCTTCATATTGGTGCTGTGATCCCTCCACGTCTCTTCAGAGCGTCTGTTTGGTCTGCAGGGCCTTTGCAAGGTGGTGAGTGGAGGTAGCTCCTGGTTATCAATTGGGCCTTAATTTCACAGGGATTCCACCCAGGCATGGGGTTCTTCCAGGGCTTTCTCCAGGCTGGCCAGCATTGTTGCCAGGGAGGCCATCAGGGGCTCCAAGCCTTACTCCAGGCCCGGGCCTAAGCAGGGATCAGGGGCAGACAAGGACACATTGCGTTGCCAAAAGGCCCTTGAGAAACAGTTCTCCAAGGTCCAGCACCAAGCACAATCCTCTCATTCGGTGTCTCCTGAGGAGCCCACCATGGAGGTGCCTCCGGCCCAGCCTAGGCCTGTTTCAGACAGTGAGGATGAGGGCTGGGAATTTTCACCCACAGGCTCCATGTCTAGGGCAGTATCTCTAGGGCCCTCTATGGTAGATCAGGCTGATCTGTTCGCTTGCCCTTCGGATCTAGAGGAAGGCCCTGCCCCGGGTCCCTTGGCTCCTCAACACCCACCTCACAGGACCAAGCCCAGGGCTCACCCCCAGGGAGGATCTTGGGCCTGACCTTTCAGTTGAGATGCAGGAGGTTATTTACAAGGCCATTTCCCAGGGCATAAAGGCAGACATGCTGCATAAAGGCAAATGCACCCGCAAGACTAAGCATCTGGAGCCTCAGCCAGTTACCAGGGTTGCATCTCCTCCATGTATCTTGCAGTCCCCCCATTCCTCTTCGGGTTCCAAGGCTTCGGATTGGGAGGAGGGGGAAGATATTCTTCCTGTTCAGGAGGCTGAATTCTCGGGGGAAGAAGGCGCGGCGGCTCAAAAGCCCACTTCTTCAGGGCTATTTAACATTGCCAATTTCAAAACCATTTTGGACAAGGCCAAACTGGCTACCCGCATGGGGTCCACTCCACCTGTTCAGGCTCCTGCTGAACTGGATGACTTGTCTGGGGATTTGTTTGAGGAACCTGTCTCGGTCCAGGAAATTATCCCTATTCCCAAAATGTTTCTTAATTTGGTTCAGAAACAGGGGGCCCAGCCAGCTACCTTGGCTACTCCCTCTAGCAATGATAAGAAGCTGTACACTGTAGATGCCAGTCTGGAGGATTTGCTTAAGCTGCCACCTATCAATCCTCCGGTTGCGGCCCTCACCTCAACATCAGTGCTTCCACCTGATCTATTAGAGGATCTTAAAGCTGAGAATGTCTGTCATAAAACGCACCAGGTGGCTTCCTTTCTTTCCAGGGCTGCTCTCCTCTGGTTGAGGCAGTTAATGGCGAGGGTTTTGGTCAGGGATGCCAAGTTGAGGCAGAGATTAACAAGATCATGGTGGCTACTGAGTATACAGCTAATGCCACCCTCAGTGCAGCTAAGTTCGCTTCTAGGGCCCTGGCTTCAAATGTTACCACCAGGTGTCTCTTGTGGCTGAGGCACTGGAACATAGACATGCATTCCAAGTGGAAGTTAATTTCTGCCCCTTTCAAAGGGGTTAAGCTTTTCAGGGAGGTCCTGGACAATGTTCCCTCTAATTTTTTTTCAGTGTGAGCAGAAAAGTATAGTGTTTGAGCAGCACATTTTCATGCCTGAGCACCTGAATTTTTTTCACAGATGTTCCACCGAGGAGTATGAAGGAGAGAATAAAGGTGAAAGAACAGGGAGACCATGATTTTTTTTATGCACTCTTCAAAGCAGTGGTGATGACCTTTAAACAGATAAAGCAATAGCTATGGGAGTAGACCAAATCCAAAGGTCATTATGGGCCAGTGTTTTTATCTGAGCCAGTCAAAATGACATACATGAATATACAACCACCCGCATTCTCCGGAATTTGTCAGTATGTTTTTTTTTTAGTATCTTCTTTCCTTGATGAAGAATTCTGAAGAACTCGAAAGCTTGAACGTAGCTGTGGTGGAATTTTGTTTCCTCCTGAGAGATGGGGAGTGGCGTACGGTAACCCACCCACCCCTGCATGATTAAAAAATATTTGAAAAACAAAAACCCAAGAGTGTTGTGGCTTCTGTCTCCTCTTTACACCGATCTGTTTAAATCGCCTTCAGTATTGGGGGGGAGCATAGAAAGTATTCCCGTTTCAACCACACTTTGTGGCAAAGACACGCGTTAGTTGCGCTCTTCCCTGGCTCCTGTGTGCAAAGAGGCCAGCCTCAAAACGACTCCGAAAGCGGCAAGTGGTGAAGGGCAGCCACTTCCCTCTTCCAAAAGCTCCTCCCCCCTCTCCGGGAAAGTGGCTTTTTGGCGGTTGCCTTGAGAAATGCCGGAGGTTGCTTCAGTAGAAAGGAAAGCAAATTCAGAGCTATGCCTGGCGTCGGGCCGGCAAAGACTTTCCCCTGACCCCCCCCCTTCAGCTCTGATTTCCTGATAGATCGAATTATTTCAGCAACATCTCCCCCCACCACAGCATCTCACCTCCCCTCGCACATCACCTCCACTCGGTTCTCTAGCACGCCTCATCCTTTGTTTTTGGCTTTAGGAATAAGAATGCTCCAAAGGCTTTTTTTTATAATTTGGTTTTTAAAAAAAAGATTCTGCAAGAGCGAATCTCGGTCGCACGGCTGCGATTGTTATTCCTCCAAATAATGGTCACCGCTGGTTGTATGAGTCAGCCTCCTAACTTCAGTCCAAGTAGAGGGCAAAGTGGATTGTGGACCTTTCGCCTTCTCTCTTTGCATTGCTAGATGGCAGTGCACGGACGGGTGGGGGGAGACCCCATCTTTGCTCTCTTCCCATTTTTCCTTCTTTTAATTTGTCTTTCCTCTTCCCCGTTTTTTTTAACTGCTCCTTCTTGGATGTGCAGATAATTGCGCAGAGAAGAAGAAGCTTTGTTTTGGGGAATGGATCACAGCAGAATGCGTCTCGTGTGAAAAATGGCCCTACCGTCAAACTGGAAGTCAAGGAGGTGTCGTTTTGAGGCTGGCTTCTTTGCACACAGAGGCCAGGAAAGAGCGCAACTAACGCGTGTCCTTGCCACAAAGTGCCATTGAAACGGCAATACTTTCAATGCCACCCCTCCCCCCAATATTGAAGGAGATTTAAACAGATGGATGTAAAGAGGAGACAGAAGGAGATAAAGCGAAAATACAGTTAGAGAGTCAACATCCTCCCACCCCCCACCACCATGCCTCTCTCATTAAAACCCCTCGGGGGATACAACTCTTCTCCCAATCCCCCGTAGGAACTTGATCTCTAGGTCATCGCAAAAAATCCACGGGGGAGGAGGGAGGGAGGTGAGGAGGCTGCATTCTTCTTTCCCTCTCCCCTGTCTCTGTCTCTCTGTCTCTCAATCCGCAGCACCGGGCAGCAAATCCAGCGCCTGCAAAGGACCTCCTCCCCAGCTTTCGGAACCTGTGGCAGTAGAAATCACTGCGTGGGAGTTGAAAAGTCCTGTGCGGTGTTTTCTTGCCATGTGCGCGCCCGCGCAGCCGCGCACCTTAGAGGGAACAGTGGTCCTGGATCCAGTCCTAGTTGAAAATAAGGACAAAAAGAAGGTGATGCCATCGGTTTCTAAGAAATCCAACAAGAAGGGCTTCTACTCCTACAGGAGGCAGCCTTTTTGGAACACAGAACCTTCCTCCAGTTCTACTCCCTTGCATCAGCCATTCAACCAGCAGGCGGACAGGTCCCAGGACCATCAGTCCTTTCAGGACAGAGGTCGCCAACAGTATTACTCCAGATGTCCCTTTCGAGGGGGATCTGGTTCCCGCCCTTTCAGAAAGTATAAGTGACTGTCGGGGGTCAGCTCCCATAGGAGGGTGGCTCCAATTGTTTTACAACCAATGAGAGCAGGTCACATCGGACCAGTGGGTCTTACAAATGATCTGGCTAGGTCTCACCCTGGAGTTCCTCTCTCTTCCTCCCCATCATTTCGTCAGGTGCCCCGTTCCCTCATGTCCAGTCAAAAGGTCCCTCATGGAACAGGAAGTAAGACATCTCAGGGAGATCAGGGCCATAGAACCGGTTCCTCCTGGTCAGGAGAGGTCAGGGTTCTACTCCATCCTGTTTCTGGTCCCCAAAAACTCCGGAGGGTGGAGGGGGATCCTAGATCTAAAGAGGCTAAATTATCATGTCACCTATCAGAGGTTCAAGTTGCAGTCCCTCCAGTTTATCCTGGGCTGCATCAGGCCGGGGGACATCTTAACCTCCATAGACCTAAAAGAGGCCTACCTCCACATACCCATCCGCAAAGCCCACCGCAGATACCTGAGGTTCACTTACGCCGGTCAGCACTATCAGTACTGGGCCATGCCGTTCGGCCTATCATCAGCCCCCAGGACTTTCACCAAGGTCCTCGCAGCTGTGGCGGCTTTCCTCATATCGCGACCGGTGTGGCTGCACAGTTACCTAGACGATGTGCTTATCCAGAAATCATCACCCCAGCAGGTGGTTGGGGATCTGCATTGCAAGATGCATGTTCTTCCGAGTCACGAGTTCTCCATCAACTTGCAGAAGAGCCACCTTCACCCAACGACCAGGCTCCAGCATCTAGGGGCCATCATCAACACCGTCGCCTGCCAGGTCTTCCTATCACTGGAGCAGGTGACGACCCTCAGGGACATGATCATACAGGTATGGCGGTCTCCTCATGCCAAGATCATTCAGCTGTCACAGCTCCTGGGCAAGATGATCTCATGCCTGTTCATCGTTCCGTGGGCCCATCTTCACTCTCGTCCCCTCCAGTGACTCCTTCTGCCCTATCAAAGAGCCAATGAGAGCAGCTCGCCGAGGCTCGTAACGGTCTCCGTGACAATGAGTCACTCACTCAGGTGGTGGTTGTCTCCTGCCCTGAAGAAGGGGTTTCAGTTCAAGGAACAGACCCGGCTCACCATCACGACGGATGCCAGTCTGTAGAGTTGGGGGGGGGTCACTTCCGCAACCAGATAGCCCAGGCAGGTGGTCCTTGGCCGAGGCATCGCACAGCATCAACTGGCTGGAGCTGAGAGCGATCCAGTTGGCCCTGCTTTGATTTCAAATGGGCATTCAGGGTCGTCACGTGAGGGTACTGATGGACAACATTGTGATGAAGGTGCACATCAACAACCAGGGGGGCACGCAGTCCAGGTCCTTGATATTGGAAGCCGACGACCTAGATCCATCTGCTGTCCATAGGCAGAGCACATCTCCGGCATGGTGAACACCCAGGCGGATTGGTTGAGCAGTGCGACTGTCAACCACTAGGAGTGGTACCTGCACCCACATCTGTTCCAACACATAGTTCAGAAGTTTGGTTCCCCCCAGGTGGATCTGTTCGCCACAGCGGCCAACTCTCATCTTCCCAGGTTTTTCACCAGATTTCACGACCCAAGGGCCAAAGGGGTAAACGCTCTGCACTGCCCTTGGCCAAAAGAGCTGCTCTATGCCTTTCCACCATTACCTCTCCTTCCCAGAGTCATCAGGAAGATCCTGGTGGAGGCAATGGAGATCCTTCTGGTAGCTCCCTTTTGGCCCAGGAGGACCTGGTTTGCCGGGTGAGTCTTTCCGTTCAAGATCCGTGGTGGATTCCTCCACACGAGATCTCTCTCTGTCAGGAGGCCCTTCTACATCCGGAGCCCCAGTGGCTACAACTAGCCGTCTGGCACTTGAGAGGGATCTCTTGAGCAAGGACATCCTTTCCACCAAAGTGATAGAGCCAAGGTGGCGCAGTGGTTAAATGCAGCATTGCAGGCTACTTCAGCTGACTGCAGTTCTGCAGTTTGGCTGTACAAATCTCACCGACTCAAGGTTGACTCAGCCTTCCATCCTTCCAAGGTGGGTAAAATGAGAACCCGGATTGTTGGGGGCAATATGCTGACTCTGTAAACTGCTTAGAGAGGGCTGAAAGCCCTATGAAGCGGTATATAAGTCTAACTGCTATTGCTATCTGCACCATCCAGGTGTCATGTTATCTTTCCACAGTTTGGATTTACAACGCTACCTAGAGGGCTTTCGTTGCCTGGTGTTCTTCCAGAGGTGTTTCAGCTTCTTCGGCTTCAGTTCCTATCATTCTGGACTTTCTGCAAGATGGCCTTAACACTCTTTGTTGTCAGGTGGCTCCGCTAACCACTATCCTGGCCCGTGTGGGTCAGTTTTCTCTCGGCCGTCATCCCACCATTCTCAGTTTTCTCAGGGGGGCGACTAACCTGAGTCCCCTGATAGTTCACAGATACCCGACTTGGGACCTTAATGTGGTTTTGCGGGCTCTGGTTGAACCACTGTTCGAGCCTATCCGAGCGGCCAGTTTGAAACACCTGACATTTAAGACCATTTTTCTCATTGCCATCACTTCAGCTAGACGTATCTCTGAGCTGGCTGCCTTGTCTGTTTGTGAGGACTTGTGTTTGATTCACCAGGACAGGGTGGTCCTTAGGCTGGATCCTTCTTTCGTGCCTAAAATTAATTCCTGGTGCCACCAAGCCCAGGAGGTCATCCTGCTTGACTTCGGTCTGCATCCAAGGCATCCTCGTGAGGAGCGCTGGCACAAGCTGGATGTTCGCAGGACGCTACACAGATACATCAAGCATACGGACAGTTTTTGACGTTCTGAGTTGTTATTTGTATCTTTCCAGCCATCGTCTCAGGACAAGAAGGTTTCCTTGTCTACAATTGGTGGGTGGCTTAGGGCCTGCATCGCTCTTGCTCACATTCTGCAGTCTCGGCCGGTACCCAGTCGCATCACGGCCCATTCGACCAGAAGTGCTACCACCACCATGGCCTGGGTGATGCGGGCTCCCATCGAGGAGATTTGCAGAGCAGCCACATGGACTTCCTTATCTCCGTTCATGCGGAATTATAAGTTGGACAAGTTTGCTTCAGCGGAAGGGGCCTTTGGGAGGCATGTGCTGCAGGGTATTCATTCCAGTAGAGAGACTCTGTCTGCTTCTGCTTCCCGCTCTAGTGACATTTAGCTTGAGTATGTCCCTTGCTTGGACTCTCCTGAGCAGTGCCCTGGAAAAGGACAATTGGACTTACCTAAAGGGTCGTTTTCAGGGCGCTGCGAAGGAGAGTCCACCCCACCCTGGGGTCTGGCTCCGCTGTTATCATGTTTTTCTCCTTGGATGTTCCGGTTGGACTTGTTCCAGTTATGTTTATTGTTGATCCAATGTTGGACTTCTCAGCGCGCAACAGTTCCACGTCTTCATTGAAAAATCTGAAGATAATCAGCACCAGAGTATGGCTTAAAGTTTCAATTCAGTTCTGGGCAGTTTGGCTGTATTTAACCCTTGCTTGGACTCTCCTTCACAGCACCCTGAAAACGACCCTTCAGGTAAGTCCAGTGGTCCTCCAGTCCCACCTTGACTACTTTCCTGAAAATTTGGGAGCTGTGAGTGAGGAACAAGGTGAACGATTCCACCAAGACATTAAAGAGATGGAAAGGAGATACCAGGGAAAATGGAAGATTACAATGATGTCAGACTACTGTTGGATGCTTCAGAGGGACATTCCAGATGCTACTCACAAGTGTAAATGCACCAAGAGGAGCCTCACAAGGAAGAAGAATCGAGTTTAGTGTGTGTAGGTGAGCTCATTTCAGTTCAAAAAAGCATTTTCATGAAAATATTGTAATAAAACTTTAATTTTATAAGTCTATTTCCATTTATTTTGAGGTATTGACTTATTTAACATAGTTACCTAAATTGTCAGGAAACGTGATGTCCTATGACAAAATGGAGGTCATTTTTGGATTCAGCGCACCAAAAAACATAAAGATTACATGGAATAACCAAAACAGCTCTCGAAATTTTTTTTTTGCAGACCTGTGTAATGGCAATTTATATAATTGTCAAGTAGATAATGATTTGTCCATATAATCACTGGGGGATCAAGGAAGCTATGCAAAGTACTATGTACTCTGGCTAGTACAGTATCAAGGCAACTGTATCCGTGGCAGTTGGTGGTGGTGGCTTTTGTATTACAGGATGTGGCCAAAGTCAGTGCACTGGAAAGTATCATGTTTCATGCTAACTGTGGTGTCTAAGGAAAAAGGATAATTACATTAGAACTCTATCCTTCCATATCATTCACTTGGCTGCAGCATCCCTGTAAGGGGATCCCCTTGGAAATGAGCCAGGTTAATTTTCAACCTGGGAATAACATCTGACAAAGCTGTTTTATGGACTTTATCCTGCTAACATTTGAACGACCAGCTGTAGACATATCGTTTGGTTCGACTGGACAACAGATTTTTTTAATCAAAAGTTTTGCTTCCTAAAAAACGTCTGGTGTTTATGTCAGACCTCTTCAAACTGAACAGAAATATAATTTCAGAATGACTGTATCACATAGGAATCTTGCGAAATATGAAATTAACATTTAATGTTTATAATATGTTTAGTCACATAACATTTCCAACATGTTGTAGGAGTTCAACAGGGCTAAAAGTGTTGTGCTGCTGATTTCTATTTGTACGGCACTGATGTATTCCATTTGGCCTGATGCTGTTTTTCCATTGTGGCAATGTCCTGCTAAAAGCATTCACCATGTATATCTCTGACTGCACCTAGATTTTGGGGGGAAAGGCCAAGTGTGAATCAGTGGTGGGTTCTGGCCGGTACGCCCCGATACGGGCGTACAGTAGCAGCTGGGAACAGTGGCCACCATACCGGAATGGTGTTTTCCACCCGCCTGCCCGCATTCATGCAAAAAATGAATCTTTGATGACATGTTGCAATTCATGGTCTTGTATGCTGTAAGAAGTTTATCAACCAGCTAAATGTAGTTTGGTGCTCTGTAGTCAACAAGAAAATTCTCAATAACATCCTTGAATGCTTTCCAGGTGATTTTCCCTGGCTCCACTAACGGATCTTTGAACCACTTGTGACATACCTAATCTGCAGAACAACAAAAATGCCTTCCTTGATCTTGGCATCAGTTATTATTGGAAACTTCAAATGACTAAAACTTCACTTTCCTTGTTCGTGGCTTTCACAAATTTTCTTATCAGTCCAAGTATTATGCGAAGCAGAGGCAAAAATAACTTTGTTGAGTGAATAAGTAATTCATCTGCCACATTTTTCTATCCTGGAACCAAATTCCTTTTAATGGAATGTGACTCTCTTGCCTGGTTCCCCATTCACATAAGTAACAACAATACTTGGTGTACCTGAGCTGCAGTCTAATTGCAGAACCACTACTTTTAAGCCTCCAGAGATACTCCAGTTGTACTTCTGTACTTTGTGCACTGGATGTGCTTCAATGACAGTTTCATGCTTTTGTATGTTTCTTTGATGTGTGCAACACAATCAACAGATACCAAAGAGCATACATTGCTACTGTTGAACAAGACAGTCTTGAGGCTTAACTCTGATGAATCAATAAAGAGATGCCATTCTCATGGATAGTAGTAATTAGTGAATTTAAAATGAGTCAACTAAGTCTACTGATGGCTAACCTTTTTTGGCTCCCGTGCCAAAAGCGGGTGGAGTGCAGGGGGTCATGTGTGGGCGTGCCTCACCCAAAGTGCTATGTGCGTGACACACACACACAAACACTTTTGGTGCCATTTTTTCACCTTCCCCAGGCTCCAAAGGCCTTCTAGGAGCCTGGAGAGGGCAAAAACAGCCCCAACAGAGGCCCTCCAGAGGCTTCAGGAGCTTCCCTGAAGACTCCAGAGGGTGAAAAATGGACCTATGGGGAATCCAGAAGTTCAGAAATTGTAGGGTCAATTTTTGATCTCTGGAGCCTTCAGGAAGCTTCATCAGAGTTCTGTTTGATCTTGCAGGGGAGGGACAGGGACCAGGGGGCATGGTCAGCTCAACGTCACTCATTGAGGCTTCATTTTCTATCGCAGCAGCCTCCTGCAGCCTCTGCTAGTGAAAACAAAGCATGCGGCTCCACAGGAACATGCAGGAGGCAGTCGTGGCCAAAAACGGAGCCTGGGCAGGCCTTGCGGGGCCTTCCTGAGCTCTGTTTTCATTGGCAGAGGTGCCACGGTTATTTGCTGTTTCCAGGGCAGCCCCACAGGCCAGATCTAAGCACCTTCCGGGCCGGCTCTGGCTCTCAGGCTTTGAATTTGATATCTCTGTGATAGATGAAATTACAGATTATTTTCGTGATTAACAACCAAAAATCTATAAGATACATCCAAAAGTGTCCAGGAAGAAAAATCTTTTTTTGTCCAGACAATTTAGTGGCTATTGTATTTAGGAAGCTGCTAGTAATGACCATGGGCCCTTCCCCACTGCCATATTGTGGTGTTAACCATCCGTTCTTGAAATCAGGATAAATATGAAGTGGACTGTCCCCATTGCTGATGACTCTCTTATTCTCTTGCCTCTCTTTCCATTCAGGGTGATCCCCTGACTTCTCTCCAAGGTTAAGGTGACAAGACCCAAGTGTTTTTATACACCCCATGGCTTTCCCTGTGCAGTTTTAGAGTAAAGGAGAAAATACTATTTAACAGCCCCCAAAGAGTTAAAATCATTTGTTTCATGGGCTGGCCCTGAAAGGAGGGATCAACAAAGAAAATAAAAATTGCAAAGATTATTGCACTGCCCCCAAGAAATTTTAGAGGGATTCTTAAATAGGAAAATAAAGAATCAGAATATTATACAGTGGTACCTTGGTACTCAATTGCTTTGGAAGTCATCAAATTTGGTACTCAATGCATTTTGAAGAGGAAAGTTTATCCTGATACTCATGGTTTGTTTGGTTCTCGACACACAAGCTAGAACATGTCAGTATCAGCTGTCTTATGACGCATTACATTATTCCTTATGGGAAAAATTTGACTGATAATCATTGCTTTTGGCACTCATCGTGCCTCCTAGAATCAATTAACAATGAGTACTGAGATACCACTGTAAATAAAATCAAATTCTACCAAGGAAGAAAGTCCCAAAAGGTGATGCCAGAAATGAATTATCATGTCTTCCCAAAGACTTTGAGGAAGGATCCCATGGTCTTCCAGCTGTTGCAGAACCACAACAACTCTACAGCAACCCATGTGGGATGGTCATCACGGCTGAGGGATGCTGGAAATTATACCAGCAGTGTTTAGTATGTGGGTTGGGGAAAGTTATGATTGATTTGAAGAGCAAACTGGATGTCTTCAGCACCAAACATTCACATTTAAAGAAGGTCCAAATATTTAATCTCTGGCCATTCAGTGGTGGCTCTGCCTTCTTTGGGAGCCACAAATAAGGTGCTGGAAGGCAGAAGTGGATCATAGGTTTTGCCTATCTCAACTCTAAGCAATCCCAGGGGGTCTTATAAAGCACTTGGAAGGACGAGAATCTACATTTTTCATCTCTTCAAGAAATTGAACAACATACGTCTTTTGAAAGCACACAGAGCACATGGTATTTCTCTGCAAAGAGAAATACGGTCTGCCTTGTTTGTCAATTATAAGTATATTTTTTGACAAAATGTTTAATGTAGAGGTTTTTCTTATCTGTCTGTCTTGTGGATTGGGTTAGGGCTTTGCTTTGTTTTGGGGGATTTTTGGCTTTCAAATCTCAAATCTCAACCAACTCAAAGCCAGAAGCATGAAGATAGGGCAAAGGCAGATAACAGAAGGATAAAAGATGAATCATGTAGACGTAGGGCCTCATTGAAAGGGAAGAGCAAGGGCAGAAGCTTCAAATCAAGTCAACGCATTAATTACACCCACAAGGCAAAAGAGCATGAATAAAACCTACAAAGTGAATGTGTGTGTTTGTGTGTATCTGTGCGAGTGTATCGATATATGTCTGTCTGTCTGTCCATCCATCCACCTATCCATCTTTCTTTCATTCAATCATGTCTGATTCATGGAGAGTGTCTTGACAAGTCCCTGAAGTTTTCTTGGCAATATTTTTTTTCAGAAATGATTTCATTCCTTCCTAGGACTGAGAGAGAGTGACTGACTCAAGGTCAGCCAGAGAGCTTTCTGTCCAAAATGAGATTAAAATTTACAATGTTCAAATTTTGAGCCTGATGCCTTACGCTCTATACGAAACAGGAAGATTAAATAGATGATAGATAGGTGATAGATAGCTAAACAGACAGACAGATGATAGATAGGTAGATGGATAACAGAGGTAGGTGATAGATAGATAGATAGATAGATAGATAGATAGATAGATAGATCTAGAGATAGACAGACAGACAGACAGACAGACAGATGATAGAGATAGAGAGATACACAGAAAGACAAAAAACAAAGATATATATAAACACACAAATCAATATGATAAATAATAGAACAATGGTGGAGTTCTGAGTAATGAATAAAGCAGAGAACATGGCTTCTGTTTGCTGTTCCTCTTGTTTGATAAGAATTCAGGTACTTCCTCCCAGGTTTGTCTTCACTTTGTTGTAGCATCTTACCTGGAGCTAAAAGTTTAGACTTGTATCTATTTACTAATATTGTATGTTACTCTGCTTTACAATTATTGTAGTATTTAGCCTGTATTTTTTATATTTTAATTCTTTGTTACATATCTTATATTTATGTTTATGCATACAAACAAACAAACACACACACACACACACACACACACACAGCCAGTTTGTTTAGTGGTTAAGGTGCCAAGGCTAGAAACCTGCGAGTTCTAGTTCTACCTTAGGCATGAAAGTCAGTTGGCTGATTTGGGCCAGTTACTCTCTCTCAGCTCAACTCAACTCAACTCACAAGTCTGCTGTGTGAAAAACAGGAGGAGAAAAGAATATTAGGTAAATTTGCCTTCTTGGGTTATTTATTAAACGAAATAATAAAGGAGGGTTTTTAAAAAAATGTAACACCTTAAGACCACTAACTGGCATTCAGGTTCCGTTCTCCTATGACTTCAAAATCTGACTAATTTTATTTCCATTCCAGTTCACTTTTACTTAAAAGAACTATAGGTTATAAACTGCAATATTTGCATAAAGGAAACTTGTGAAAATCCAAATTGACCGTGACTTTGTACTCAGATGAGAATGATGAATTCCATTTGCATTATTATTATACAATTGTATCACAGTGGCCAGTTGTTTTGCCGGATTTGGCATTGGTTACTAGTCGGGCCCCACCCAGGAGCCTAGGACGTTGTAACGTATTTTCGTAATATGCGTGCAGATCTAAGCAGTGCGGTTTTTTTGCATTTGACTGATGGTGATTTTGTCAATTTTTAACTGTTTTAAAGGTAATTCCAGTGCTTTTGGAATAGCACCCAGTGTGCCAATTATTCAGTTGCCTGGCCAATATTGCATGTAAACTGGTCAGATATTTGAGCCAGAATTGGACATCACCTGGAAAGGACCAATTACATGGTTTCTGGCTCAAATATCTGACCAGTTTACATGCAATATTGGCCAGGCAACTGAATGAAATTTTACAAAAGGGCCAAATTGATGAATGGTTGACAACTGGAAAAACATACTTGATTCAGAAAGATGCAACTAAAGGAACAACACCTGAAAACTACAGACCAATAACATGCTTGCCAACAACCTTCAAATTACTCACAGGCATTATTGCAGATAACATGATGGATTATTTGGAAACAAACAACATCTTGCCAGTAGAGCAAAAAGGCAACAAAAGAAGGAGCAGGGGCACAAAAGATCAGCTGATGATGATGATGATGATGATAATAATAATAATAATAATAATAATAATAATAATAATAATAATTTTTTCATTTTTCATTTTATTAGAATTTATAGGCCGCCCTTTTCCCTGAGGGGACTCAGGGCGGCTTACAATCATAGGGAAGGGGGTGCAATGCAAAAATAAACAATATGTGAACAAAATAAATTGATAAAAAACACAACATGCATTCAACACTCAACACTCGGGCGGGGTGAAATTCAAAACCTATCCCCAGGCCTGTTGGGATAGCCAGGTCTTGAGGGCTGTGCGGAAGGCCTGGACGGTGGTGAGGGTGCGTATCTCGACAGGGAGGTCATTCCACAGGGTCGGAGCTGCAACAGAAAAGGCTCTCCTCCGTGTAGTCGCCAGTCGGCATTGATAATTAAATAACAAATAATAATTTGCCATAAGTCAATTGAAGAAGGTGGTTTTACTTGGTACTGCTTCCATCCTGCGATGATATATGTAACACCATCAAACATCCAGATTTGCCTATCCCAGGTCCTTGAGAGGTAGACAAAAATGCTAAACCCAGATTGAGCCAAGGTGGCGCAGTGGTTAAATGCAGCACTGCAGGCTACTGCTAGATCAGCAGTTCAGCGGTTCAAATCCCACCGGCTCAGGGTTGACTCAGCCTTCCATCCTTCCGAGGTGGGTAAAATGAGGACCCAGATTGTTGGGGGCAATATGCTGACTCTCTGTAAACCGCTTAGAGAGGGCTGAAAGCCCTATGAAGTGGTATATAAGTCTACTGCTATTGAACATCTGGCTGACTGTGTGATGAAAAACAACAACAACAACAACAACAACAACAACAACACTAGAAATATGGCCTCTGCATTGTTATCTGGCAAAGATGAAAGAATGCTCCCAAATTGGTTTGGATTGACTGAGTTTTACATTTCTTGAGAAAGGTTGGCCTTGAAGAAAATCTAAGCTCTTAAATTTCATTCTTGCACATGTGGCCTGGGTGTCGGACAGCATCTTTTTTCTTCAAGATCCGTTTTCTTTGTCAAGTCAGTATCTGAAACAGGTTTGGATGTTAGCCATTTGGCAAAATAGCTCCTGATATTCTGCTGAAGAGCCTAGTCCCTAGTTTGGTTCCCATCCTTTGGAGACATGCTTTTAAATCCTTGAACATCAGAATTAAGTAATCTGTTGAGTGATGCTCAATCTTCTTCTGGGTAGTTATGTGACTTTCTGTGCAAAGATTAAGCATTTGTTTTACAAGATGATGGAACCTAGTGCATGTAACTATAATATAAGTACCATAACCACTGTCTACAGAGGGACAATTGAGAGTATCCTGCCTGGTTTGGAAGCATTACTGCTTCAGACAGGAAGGCGATGCAGAGAGTGGTGAGAATGACAGAAAAGATTATTGGCAGTTCACTCCGTTATATCCAGAACATAGAATATAACTGATGCTTGAGCAGAGTCTGCAGGATTGGCTGGGATGCTACACATCCTCTTCATGACCTGTTTTCCTTGTTATCTTCTGGGAGGAGGCTTCGTGCTATCCAAAGCAGAACATCCAAATTCAGCCACAGTTTTGTTCCATACAGTATCAACCTTGTGAACTCACAAGTTTCTTCTTTTCGCTATGTATTCAAAATGCACAGTGATTTTGTCTGTCTGTCTGTCTCTCTCTCTCTCTGTCTCTCTCTCTCTCTCTCTCTCTCTCTGTCTCTCTCTCTGTGTAGCATGTGTATGTGTGTTGTGTATAGATAGATGTATACTTTCTTTTGAGAGCAGGCAACAGAATTTCATTTTCATTGTGGTCCAGTGTGCTCACAGTAAAAAGTGATAATAAGGTTTACCTTATCTTAATAAAACTGTTTAGGCGGGCATTGAAGCATGGTTAGGTTGTATTTCAAGGAAATTGAAGCTAACTATGGAGGTTAGAGGTTAAACCACATAATGTTTAAATGAGGGTAAATTTGGGGGGTTTTCACCCCAAAAAACCTAACATTTATTTCTTCATGACTTAGTAGACTAAGTCCAAACAGGTTTTCAATGTGAAACAAAAACTAGCTCACTCAGATAGACTTCTTTAAAATAAAACATTAATCCATTATGTGTCTGTGCTGCCTTCCACCCCTCATGGAACTCAGTTTGAAATTCATAGTATGTCTAGTTGGCCTCCTATCCAGATATTAACTTGACCTAGAGATACTAAATATAACATTTAGGGAGCATCTTCTTCCCAGAAGGTCATCCTTGACTGTCTCGGATAATCTTTCTCCAGTCTCCAACCTTCCCTTTCTGGGGGTGGGGGAAGGTTGAGAGGGCGGTTGGATTTCAATTGCAGAGGGCTGCAGATTTTAGTCTGGATAGGACCAGGAGATGGTATGGAGATGGTATTGGTCATGCTTGTGGATGATTTGTGGAGGGCTTGGGATGGAGATGGTGCATTTGTCCCAGGCCTTCTGGATAGTCTTCTGAACTATCTGTGGGGATTTGGAGTAGGAGATACAGTCTTGCAGTGGTCTTCCTTCATGTTTTGTAGCATTCAGTTGGTATTGGTGGAGGGAGGAGGTCCAGATCTAGGCCTCTGCAATGTGGTATGCCTCGGAATTTCTCATCATTCCCTTTTAACATCAACTTGAAAACATGAGATGTGGAGGGGAGGTATCATCGGTGTGCTGATGACATTCAGTTGTACATCTCCACCATTGGCAAGTGATGCCATTTGAGTGCTAACCTTAAAGGCTTATTGTCTGGTTGGAGAAGAACCAGCTCCAGCTCAAGCCTAGCAAAAGATAGTGGCTTTGGGCTTCTGGTCACCCTACACTTTGACTCAGTGGGATAGCTCTTCCCCAGACAGAGTTATTGTGCAATTTGGAGATCCTCCTGGATATGTGATTCCTGCTCAAGGATCAGATAGTATCTGTTACTAAGGAGGCCTTTGCCCAGATGTATCCGATACATCAATTCATTGCACCCATTCTTAGATAAGGATACTTGCTAACAGTCACTCGTGTCTTGGTCACTTCCCAATTGGATTATTGTTTATTGTAACATGCTATCTATATAGGGCTGCCATTGTAGACCACTCTGAAGTTGCAACTGGTCCAGAACGCTGCAGGTTGCACAGAATTGGGGACGCCATTGTTATGGAAGCTGCACTGGCTCACAGCTTTTTGAGTGCAATTGAAGGTGCTGTCCCAAAGGTGCTTTTTTCAAGAGGCAACTGGACTTTCTGGTTGTTCTTTGAAGACGTTTTGCTTTTCATCCAAGGAGCTTCTTCAGCTCTGACTGGATGGTGGGGAATGGAAGGCTTTATACTCCTTGCAGACAGCTGGTCATTTGACTTCTTTTAGTAAGTTGGTAAGGTCACCTAGAGGTTTATCTGTGTCATCAGGTTCATCTTGACTGATTCCTTCTTTGTTGCCATCTAATGAGTCTTGGGAAGCCTTTTCTGTAACAGCCTGTGTCCTGGGAACTCTCTGCTCCTTGATATCTGCCAGGCCTCTACTCTTTTAACATTCAGAAAACCTGCAAAGAGCTGTTCCCCCTGCCCCAGGCACTGGGACAGTGAAGGTGGACCCTGGGGATGATGATAAATGGGTATAATGATGGATTGAGCATCTGGTTTCTCTTGATTTTTTTTCTTTTTTGTATTTTTGTTATTGCTTGTGTTTTTATTGTTCTTAGTTGCCAAGCATTGTAAGCCACAAGATGAGCAACTATATATGATGAATGAATGAATGAATGAATGAATGAATGAATGAATGAATGAATGAATGAATATGTGTTATGTACAGTGTAACAGCAAGAGGTCAGAACTCTCTTCAAAGTAGCATTTGAAAATTGGGCAACATGTCATGGACCTTAGGGGCCAAAGTCCATGTTACATTGTCCATATAAATCCAATAAACCAAACCAAACCAATACATTGTCATCCAAGTGGCATTGGCCTAATTTCTATTTGATTTTGGCAGAGTTTGACAAAACGTAGCAGGATTGGACCTGGTTAATATTTGGATGGGAGACATGACAAAATCCCAGGGCTGTACACTAGACTGGAAGACTGGGGGGTGCGGGGGAACCAACCTAGAAGAAGATAATGGCAAACTATTTCCATTTTGTTGAGGAAGAAAACTACAAATATGAGTTGATGAAGTCTGAGGGAGACTTTACTTGTTACAAGAGACTAAAGGAGCATGACTTTGCAGGGTACAGTGTCTAACTCGTTGACAGAATGGAACTGGAAGAAGTTCCAAATGGAGCCAGCAACCAAACTTTCCATGCTTTCAAATTCCTCTAGATCAGTGATGGCTAACCTTTTCAGCACCAAATGCCCAAAGTGTGCATACGCATCCCCAAAATGCAACGCATTCCCCCCCTAAATGTGCTCCATCATGCCTCCCATGACTCCCTACACCCCCGTGCATGTGCACACGACCCCCTGTGCATGCGTCCCACCCCCCACGCATGCTCAGCAGAGACCGAAAGACCATCTGGCTGGCAGGAGGCGTGCAGGCACATGCGTGGCACAGCTGAGCTGAGCTAGGGCAACAGCTCACGTTCCCAGAGAGAGGGCTCTGCGTGCTACCTCTGGCACGCATGCCATAGGTTCGCCATCACAGCTCTAGATCTTTACAACATCTTAGAGAGAGAAACATTTGGCTGATGCCAAGAGGATCATCAAGTTATTGGGGGACACAGCCATACAAACAACTTCTTGATGGCAGACACTATTGTACTGGAATTTGAAATGGAAGACACCAAAGGGAGGCAAAACCTCTCCGTCTGCTCAAAAAGAGGATTCTTAGCCTACGTCAGTGGTGGGTTCCAGATCCCGTTCCAACTGGTACAGTTGGAATGGGCCCGGCGGCATCCACATGGATGCACACAGCGTGCACATACATCTTAGTGTCTCCGTGAGCCTCCACGACGCTCCAGCTGCTCTGCGTAGCATAGCGCAGGCACTGTACAAGCCATGTGAGTGTGCGGAAGCCTTAAAAGACAGGTAAGGAGCTCGCGTGGGCAGGTGGACCCTCCAAAGCACCGTACCGGAACAGTATCCAGTGCTCCAGGCAGGCTCCGGTACACCCGTACTGGGGCATACTGTCTGCAACCCACTACTGGCCTACATGCACTTTGCTCTGGACTCATCAACTACAGGAGGTCCCTACTGATTTAAACACCATGAAATACTTGTTGGAAACAAAATATTGTCAGAATTCCAAATTTTGTTTTGATTGCTGCCCAAGATTATAGACGATGTTTAGCCTCTTGGGGAAGAGATGACGCAGTTCAACATTTGCTTGCCTGTCATTGCAGAAATGATTGCAATGATTTGCAGACACTGTAGAATTAAGCAAAACAAAAAAACACAGAAGCCCGCATTTCTTATGAACTATTTATCTGGACAACCTATTTGAAAAATCTTTCTTCATTGCTAACATATCCAACAGTATTTCGTTCTTCTGCCCCTGTGTTATCATTTTGGTATTTCCTTCTGCTCATTCTCACATCTTGGAAACAGATACAGAACCCCACCCAAGCAAGAAAACAAGGTTAGAACTTGTTGGGCTTGGTGCATGCTGAAGTTTTTTTTCCTCTCCCAATGATAAAAATGGTAAGCTGCCTTTTGGCACAATATCCACTTTAGCCTGTGGATTTAATAAATAGATTATTAAACATATCAAACAACAAACATATATTGTTAAACAGATTTTAAAAAACCTCCTTGGAATATAAATGTATTTGCCTAGAAGTAACTCTATTTGATTTTAATAGAAGATTCCATGTAAGGGAAAGGTACTTTCTGAGACTCCTTCTCTGTCCTCATTTCTTCATTTCTTCTTGGATTGAGATATATCTTGTCTGATCATTGTCTAGACTAGGGTCCCCAAACTTGACAACTTTAAGACTTGTGGATGTCAACTCCCAGCTATGCTGGCTGGAGAATTCTGGGAGTTGAAGTCCACACATCTTAAAGTTGCCAAGTTTGGGGATCCCTGGTATAGGCTCTAGCTCCTCCTCCTGTCTCTCAAGGTTTTAAGCCTATTGTCACAGGCTTAAAGTAAATCAAATAGGGATATATAGGCATGGGATCAGTGGTGGGATTCAAGTAATTTAATAACCGGTTCTCTGCCCTAATGATTTCTTCCAGCAACTTCACCAGCAATTTCTTCACCAAACTGTTCAGAGAGTTAACAACTGGTTCTCCCAAAGTGGTGCGAACTGGCTGGATCCCACCACTGCATGGGACACTAGGAGGACTCCACAGGCAATGATGGGTAGCTCTTATCTGGCTAGATCAGTGCTGGGTAGATCTGAAGGCAACAGAGGGAAGTAGGTGCAGGAATGTCTGGAGGTTGAAGTCAAAAAGATCAAGATGGTGGCTTCAATCATGAGGTCATAACAGCCTCTTTGATTTTTTTTTATTCCTACCCCTCCAGAAACCCCTAGACCAGATGGAGTAGTTCATCTATCAATGGAATTCCTTACTGAACTAGATGGAACTTTAGATGGAACTATTTAAAAAGATTAATACAGGAATATTTTGGAATCAACCCTACTAGTAGATCTATTGAAATCATGAAACTATGTAATTTCTTCTTCTCTTCCTCTTCCTCTTCCTCTTCCTCTTCCTCCTCCTCCTCCTCCTCCTCCTCCTCCTCCTCCTCCTCCTATTCTTTTCTTTATTTGGAGCTACTTCCAGCTAATTGATAGCTTGTGATTAATGTGATTAAATACAACATCTTGTGGGGCAGAAATACATAGACACAGATTCCTTACTTGGGGAAATTTTTGGATTCTATGGGTGCCAAATGTTGCTTAATCTGCCAGGATCAACACATTTTTTTTCTCTACGACTATCAGACTTTCCATGGCAAAGGCCTTTGAGAACACCACAGATTTCACTTACCTGCATGTAAGCTCCATCCCCCAATTGGAAGTTAGATTTGAATTTTATGCAGAATACTGAGAAATCTTCATATAATGGCAAGAGAGAGAGAGAAAGAAGAGAAGAGCCGCCCCCACCCGCCTTCGGTCGCGTAGAGTACGCGAGCTAGCGGCTTTCCCTGGAGGCCTTCCCTTGCAAAAGCTAGGACGCCGCCTCCCCACCTTTAGCTGCTAACGCAGCTACCACCACTACCACCGCTACTGCCCCCCACCGGTCGCGTGGCGTGCGCCAGCCCGCGGCTTATGCGAGGGAAGGCCTTCCCTCACGAAAGCTGGGCCACCGCCACCCATCCGAAGCCTCCCGAGTCCCGCCGCCAGGACTTAGTTGCTTACTTGAGGGGGGGATTGGAAAGGGGAGAGAGGAGAAGGGGAGAGGAAGGGGAAGTAGAGAAGAGAAGGATGACAGATGAAAGAAAGGAGGTAGGGAGGGGGAGGAGAAAGGGAGAAGAAAGGGATGGATAAGATACAAATATGGTGTATGGAGAGCAGAAGAGCCAATAATTATTTTTGGGAGTTGATGGTAAGATGAATTAATGTAAACATTTAATAATACAATACGTTGTTGGCTATATAATAGTATACATGTGATTATATGTTATGAAAATGAAAAAATAAAAAAAACTTTATAGAATTTTAAAAAAACCAACCGTGGCAAGAAATGTCATAAAATGGGCCAAAATTCATTTAACAAATGTCTCACTTAACAACAAAATGTTTGGGACTCAATTGTGGTCGTAAGTCAAGGACTACCTGTACTGCTGAGTAGTTATCCAGAGAATTTCCCTTTTACATCCTGGTTCTGGTTATATTACTCTGGTGAGGTCAAAAGGAAGGGGAAAGAGTTTATGAGATGTATGTTTTTGAGAAAAACACTGTCTGAACTAAAAATAGCTAATAGTTTGTTTTTGACTGTGATTTACATACAGTGAAGGAAGACTTCAAGTTTACAGCAAATCTATGCACTTCAGTACCAACTTACCTCTTGCATACTCTGCCTAACTTGGATCCATTGGATGTTTTTGATAAACTTTCTCACTGGGAGTTCTCATCTCCAGCTCAAAGTCCACAAGACCTGGATCCTTTGAGGCAATATCAAGTTGGAGAACTCTCCCCCACTTTGTTTCTAAGAGCAGCAACTCTGTAAAATATTTCAGGCAGACACTGAGCTACGCCTCTGCCCCAATAAATGGTGTGTGGGGGGGGATTCAAGGCTCTCTGAATATAGTAACAGTTTTATCTTCAACAGGAAGTGCTGCCAGATTTCCTTTCTGTTTTTAATAGTCATGTTATTAACAATTATATTTTTTTAAAAATAAAAACTAATGTGAAGTATAAAAACGTTAAACGTTCAGAAAAAAAATGATAAAGAAAAATAAAAGAAATATATAAAGAAAGGACTTCCACTCTCATTACGATTTTAATATTCCGTCTCTTATTTATAAATAAATCCTTAAAGTGTGATTGTTCAGTCCTGATCAGCAAAAGTCCATAATGCTTTTTCTTCACTTGCATTAGATGGTGGCACCAATATGCCTCGGTAATGCTTTTTTTCCTGTCATGTCCTCATGACACTGAAATGATTTAACACTGGGATCTCCAACCCCCCAGGCCACGTGAGTGGCAGGTGAGTGAGTGTACATGAGTGGCAGGCACTCATGCTCACACACGAAGCTTCACTTGTGCGAGCAACAGGCATGCAAGCTCATGCATAAAGCTCCATTTGTGTAAGTGTAAATGGAGCTGTTCACACTCACATGTACACCTGCCAATTGCACACAACTATCCCCTCTACCCCTACCTTGGCCGGGCTGCTAAGCCGGAGGGAAAGAAAGGACCACTGATCTAACACACAGTCCATAAAGCAGTACCAGCATCACGACTTAACAACTTAAATCAGTCTGAATAGCTGTTGACCATTGTGTATGTAGTGGGAGCCACATAGAGCTATTTGGTAAAAGTGCTAAATATCTATCCAAAAGGAACTCAATTATCGGCGACAATTATAGTTCTCTTTGAATGCACTCATTCAGAACACTTGTCTTCTAAAAGAACTGGAACTCCAGAGCTGTCTGGAGTGTGATAAAATATCTATTAATAAGAAAAGAACAACAGAAAATTCAGTGGTCCAGGAAAATCCTAAAATGCATGCAACAGGAAGAGCTGCCAGTGATCTGCTTCAGAGCATCCATCCATCTATCCATCTATCCATCTGTCTGTCTGTCTGTCTATTTATCTACCTACTTACCTACCATCTATCTACTGCAGTATCTATCTATCATCTATCAAATTTATATAGCTAACCATCTCACCAAAGGCAATTCTGGGTAATGCCCGGCTTGTGGCTTAGAGGCTAATACAACTGCCTAACATGTAAAAACAGCCCAGGTTCGAATCCCAGTAAGGGTATGGTTAGCTGATGAGAGTTAAAAAGCTTGAAATAGGTCTATACTAGTCTCCATTTATTTATCAGCACAAATGCAACACAAAAATGGTTTCCTGTCTGGAAGGAGGTGGAGGGTGGAGCTGAAAGGCAAAAGGGAAGCAGTATGGTCCCTCCCATATTTGCATACACCAGGTGCTTTGACATAGCACTATATAAAATATAGCGTTATGTCAAACTGGCATATGCAACTGGCAGCTCTCATATATATAGTGTCACAACCCCTGGTAAGCCCCAATTATGGGAGGAAGCTAACTGCTTCCATTCTCTGTCCATCGGCTCGTCACAAGAGACCATCCAGACAGAAAGCCCAATATTTTTACTGTTGCCTTTGTTATATTTGTGTTTATTTGTGCTGATAAATAAATAAACTAGTAGTCTCCCTTTATTTATTTATCAGCACAAATAAAAAAAACATATATATATATATATATATATATATATATATATATATATATATATATATATATATATATGTGTGTGTGTGTGTGTGTGTGTGTGTGTGTGTGTGTGTGTGTGTGTGTGTGTGTACATACATATACATACATACACACACACACACACACACACACACACACACATACATACATTGTATTAAAAAGTAAAGTTTACACAAAGTAAATATACAAACCCTGGGCAATAGGAATGGCTACCCCAGCAGCAACGGAGCTATTTAATCATCTCTTCTGAAAATCTAGCTAGCAATTCAGAAGAGAAACTGTGAAAAGGATTCAAAATTATGTTACAAATTACAACAGTAGTTAAAAGGCAATATTATAGCTAAGCACAGCTTGAGAGCCGAATAAAAACTGATTACATACAGTTCCTAAACCTGTGCAGACAAATAAAAATAAAAACTAGAACCGACTGACCACCAAACAGGAAACAGTGGGGAAGGGAACTAATTCAGTTACTTGGTTAATCTGCTTGCCTGCTTTTACCAAAGCAGCCGGGTTTTTTGAAGCAAAACCTCTGTTACTTCCTTCAGTTGAAAGTGTATGAGAGGAAAATCAGAAGCAGCTGCGACAGTGATAAATTCTATTCTTTTCCAAACTCAATCTTATTGATTTCTACTGAGCTTGTTATCCATGATTTTAAAAGAACTCCAAAATCTGTATCTCCAACAGCAGATACTCTCTATCTTTTGCCTCCCTATAGTCTGCCTCTGTATGTTACCAAGAGCCACGCCTCAATTCATGGATGTGGATTCTGCCTGAACCTGAGTGGCAGGAAGGCTGGTTGGCTGTGAATGTCAGAGTTTGCATCCTTCAGACTTTCTAAATGTCTATCAAAGCTTTCCTATTCCTTCGGGCCCTACCTGTGTTAAGAACACTGACTGAAGGATGCTTTCCTGCCAACTAGTGGATAATAGTGGAAGACGGTTGGGGAGATAGGGAAGCAGCAGAGCTGTGCCATGCACACTGAAAATAGGTACCACTTGTTGGCATCTTAACCATGGAAAAGAGCCTGTGATACAATGCAAACAGAGCCTCTTCATCAGTTCTAAGAAGCAACCAGGGTATGTGTAGATACATCACACAGAGATTGTAAAAGAGACGTGGCAAATATGAAATTGTGAAATTGTGAAATTGTGAAAAGTTTATTTATAGGCCGCGCTTTTCCCTAAGGGGACTCAGGGCGGCTTACAACTTATGGGGAAAGGGAGTACAAACAATGACATATAAAAACAATACATAATTAAAAATAGAAACAACATTCATCATTCGGGTGGGGACAGATTACAGTCTTTAACCCCAGGCCTGACGGGATAGCCAGATCTTGAGGGCTGTGCGGAAGGTCTGGAGGGTGGTGAGGGTATGAATCTCCACGGGGAGATCGTTCCAAAGGGTCGGAGCTACTACTGAAAAGGCTCTCCTCCGCGTGGTTGTCAGTCGGCACTGACTGGCAGATGGAACTCGGAGGAGGCCTAATCTGTGTGATCTAATAGGTCGCGAGGAGGTAATTGGCAGGAGGCAGTCTCTCAAGAATCCATTTGACTTGACAATCCAACTCACTCAGCCCGCTGCCTTTTAGAAGTCTTAAGATGATATTTCCACCACTTTAATGCTGTAAGGCAGGGGTGTCAAACTCAAAGCCCGGGGGCTGGATCCGGCCCATGAGGTGCTTAGATCTGGCTCACAGGGCCACTCTGGAAACAGCAAAGGAGTTGGAGTTGGAGTTTGGAGTTTATTCAATTTGTAGGCCGCTCTATTCCCCGAAGGGACTCAGAGCAGCTGAACAAAAGCCAAGGGAGGGGAAATTTCAAAAAGTAAGACAAAAACAATCGGACAATATGAACAATTTAAAAGCACAACAGACACTGCAAATTCGAGTGGGGGGGGGGACTCAACCCCAGGCTTGCTGGGACAGCCAGGTCTTCACGGCCGTCCAGAAGGCCCGAAGGGTGGAGAGGGTCCGAATCTCCATGGGGAGCTCGTTCCAAAGGGCCGGGGCAGCCACAGAGAAGGCCCTCCTCTGAGTAGTCACCAGCCAACATTGGCCGGCAGATGGAATACAGAGGAGGCCTAATCTGTGGGATCAAATGGGTCTATGGGAGGTAATCAGCAGAAGGTGGTCTCTCAAGTACCCAGGTCCAATACCATGTAGAGCTTTATAAGTAATAACTAGCACCCTGAAGCGTATCTGGAGACCAATAGGTAGCCAGTGCAGCTCGCGGAAGATAGGTGTAACGTGGGTGTATCGGGGTGCACCCACAATCGCTCGTGCGGCTGCATTTGGACCAGCTGGAGTCTCCGAACATTCTTCAAGGGCTGCCCCATGTAGAGCGCATGTAAAGGACTGGCCCGTGGTGCCTCTGCCAGCCAAACTGGAACTCAAGAGCTCTGTTTTCACTGGTAGAGAGTTGTAGGATGTTGTTGCAGCCGAAAATGGAGCTCAGGAGCCTATTTCTCTGGCAGAGCGCTTGGGTCACCACAGGCGACCCCAACATGAGTGACATAGAGCTGGCCATGCCCACCTTGGCCATGCCCACTCCAGCCCACCCCAAGGTCAAACATAACCATGATGCAGCCCTCAATGAAATTTAGTTTGACACCCCTGCTGTAAGTTGTTGTGAAAACTATAGTCCAGGAAGTCAAAAACAGGCTTAGCCCTAATAAAAGTGTTGTGTTGAACAGAATGAAAACACATGGCATCTCTGTATGCACTTTTACTTCCTGAGGAAGTGTCAGAAAAATAATCCTCTAGTTTGAAAAGCAGAAGTTGAACTCTGCATAAACCTTTGGGAAACTGTACAGGGGAAAGGTAGTTAATTACCATGACTACCACATATGAAGGGGGGGGAACCTGTTTTCCACCATTCAAAAGCCACTACAGTGTCACCTCTTCCTTTAAACCAGAGAAAGAGAGACTTGTGGCTCTGAGCTTCATTAAATTATCTAGAAGAGAATTCTGTATTTAAGGGACATGTTTTTAGTGCATAGTCACAATACATCTCCTGCTTATAAGCTTTCTCTTTGTTACAATGTCCTAGGTTCACCAAAAAAGACATTTGTTCCTCTGCAACTATTGGACTTATATTTAACTTGAATCAAGGCTGTAGCTGTGGAGGTGGTCAATAGTATTAAGTATCTAGGGGTGCAGCAGTGGTGGGATTCAATTTTTTTTACTACCGGTTCTGTAGCCTTTTCCTGGTGGGCATGGCATGGCTTGGTGGGTATGGTTTGGTGGGCGTGGCAGGGGAAGGATACTGAAAAAATTCCATTCCCTCTCCATTCCAGGGGAAGGTTACTGCAAAATCCCTATTTCCTCCAGATCAGCTGCGACTCGAGAGGCAGAGAATTGATGTGGGTGGGGCCAATCAGAGGAGGTATTTACCGATTTTTCCAAACTACTCAAAATTTCCACTACCAGTTCTCCAGAACTGATCAGAACTTTTGATTAACATCTCTGGGGTGCAGATAGCTAACAATCTGATTTGTTCTTTTTATACATTATCTTCAGAGAAGCATGCAAACCAGTGCTTGCATTTCCTGCATCAGATGAGGAGGGAACAACTTTCTCCTGTCCTGGCCACTTTTTACAGAGGCACAATTGAGAGCTTTTTAACAAACTGCACCAAAGTTTAGTTTGGTAGCAGCAATGCCTCAGATAGAAAGTCCATACAGAGAGTGGTAAGGACAGCTGAGATGTTTTGTTTAGCATAAACAAACAGCTTCCCTTTATTCAGGACACTGCTTATAAGCGCTATGTGCTTAGAGCTCAAAGCATTGTTAGAGGCCCCACACACCCACTTCACAGTCTGTTTCTGTTGCTCCCCTCTGGGAGGAGGCCTCAAAGTATCTATAGCAGGACTATCAGATTCTGCAACAGCTATGCCATCCATCTTGTAAATTCGCAGGGTTCCTTTTTTCCCCACCATGCATATGTATACACTCAAACTACATTGTGATGTTTCTCTGTGGTGTGTGTGTGTGTGTGTGTGTGTGTACGCATAATGTCTATCTTTTGAGAGCTGAATGCAATGGAATTTAATTTTAATGTAATTAAAGTATGCTGATTAGTGAACATTTAAAGTGACAATAAAGTTTTAATTCTATTGTATCATACCACTGGGGATGTGGTGGCTCAGTGGCTAAGATGCTGAGCTTGTTGCTCAAAAGGTCAGTAGTTTGGTAGTTCGAATCCCTAAGTGCCGTGTAATAGGGTGATCTCCCGTTACTTGTCCCAACATCTGCCAACCTAGCAGTTTGAAAGCAAGTAAAAAATTCAATAGCAAAAATAGGAACCACCTTTGATGGGAAGATAACAGCATTCCGTGCACCTTCAACGTTTAGTCATGCTGGCCACATGACCATGGAGATGTTTACAAACAGCGCTGGCTCTTCGGTTTTGAAATGGAGATGAGCACCGCCCCCTAGAATCAGGAACAACTACACATATGTGCAAGGGGAACCATGACCTTTACCTATTGAATCATTAGAGATTCTGGCGTGCATCGAAAATGTTGAAATTTTACTACTCAAGGCAATTTACCTTGTTGTATTCAAAAATGGTACTGATATGATTACATCTATGGAGATTCTCAGTCATCCATATCATGGTTGTCCCAAAGGTGCTTTTTAAAAAACAATTGAACTTTCTTGGGTTTTTTCCTGGAAAACATTTCACTTCTTTTCCAACTTCTTCAGTTCTTCACATCTATTGATGTAGTTACTTTGAGATAGGAGCCATTGGAAGCTCCACCACCACCAAAAGATGCAGCCTTTTGTTTTAAGGCAGTAACTGGTTAATGTGGTCAGACATGACTAGATATCTTGTGGCCTCTAAATGCTTTGGACTACAATTCCCATACCCCAGGCCAAGCTGGAAAAGACTTCTGGAAGTAACCACTCTAAAGATCCAGAACTGTCAATTGGCTATCTTTGGCATGTGGAAGGCATCGGGTCAGAAACCTAGAGATAATCAAATCAGAAATTAGTAATTTGTCTGATAGCTTGCAGAAGGCTGGTCTTTTATCTTCTATTCTTTCTATCTGTGTGATTTAATACACATGAACAAACACAAGAATACACCCAGGCACACAAGGTCCTTAAAGTCAAGGTTGCTCTGTCTATATTTTTTTAGTGAAGGGATGAGACAGATCATAGCAGCTGTTGCTCCGGCAAATAGGGAGTTTTCAGGAAAAAAAACCTTCAGGGATCTTTGTTTTGTGGAATTTACATCCGGGCTGTTCTAGATAAAATTTGGAGACAAGCTACTATAAATTTATAGCTCTGCCTGCATTCCAACTTGCTGTTTTGTTTGCTCTTTAATGTGTCAACCTGTAAAATAATTCTGCTTTAAGAGTGGGGAGAAAGCCCAGACAGAAAAGATGACAGGCATCAAAGTCCTTCTGACTTAGTCATTTTCTTTAATCTCAGCCTTCTCTACAGAAGTTGAGAAGGGAAGGTTGAGCAGAAGTCCATATGTGTTAAAATTGACAAAGTTGAGAAATGCTGAGTAAACAACATTTAAAAATAATTGAGCATCTTAGTCTATCCAGAGTCCAAGACTGAGAGTAAAGTAAGCCATAAACACTAAAATAGTGGGTGGAAAGAGAGTTGTCTTCTATGTTTGAATCAGTGGTGGGTTTCAAAAAAAAAATGGAACCTCTTCTGTAGGTGTGGCCTGCTTGTGGGAGTGGCTTGTCAGCCATGTGACCAGGCAGGAGTGGCTTGATGGCCATGTGACCGAGTGGGAGTGGCTTGCTGGCCATGTGACCAGATGAGGAGTGGCTTGGCAGTCGTGTGACTGGATGGGAGTGGCTTGGCAGTCATGTTAACAGATGGGAGTGGCTTGGCAGTCATGTGACCGGGTGGGAGTGGCCAAGACGATGTCACTGAATTCTTTGTCCCAATGGATGATCTACAAAAAGAAGATATAAAAAGGAAATTTATTATTTTGTGCACTTACTACTTAAATAAGATTAAAATAAGTACACAAAAAATAAAAGAGCTACTTACAGAAGGAAGATGACTGTCCTTGCAAGTCTTCAATAGCAATAGCAGTAGACTTATATACCGCTTCATAGGCCTTTCAGGCCTCTCTAAGCGGTTTACAGAGAGTCAGCATATTGCCCCCAACAATCTGGGTCCTCATTTTACCCACCTCGGAAGGATGGAAGGCTGAGTCAACCCTGAGCCGGTGAGATTTGAACCGCTGAACTGCTGATCTAGCAGTAGCCTGCAGTGCTGCATTTAACCACTGCGCCACCTTGGCTCTTCAAGATCACTGACTCCAATGAATGGCCTGCACAAAGAAGAGACACAGAAATGAATTCTTCCACTGCATGTACTGCATTAGGATGAAACAAGCACACAAAGCAATAAAGACAGCCACTTACAGAAGGAAGATAACTGGCCTTGCTGGTACCAGTCTACCGGTGGAATGGGTTCTAACCGGCATGGTAAATCTCTGGAACCTCTTCAACTGAATCGGTTAGAACCAGCAGGAACCCACCCCTGGTTTGAATGAACCCAAGGACAGCTACTTACTCAGATTGCATGTAATGTGTAAACCCAGCTGCACTCAAATGTAACAGAATAGCAGAGTTGGAAGGAACTATGGAGAACAAACAGAACAGAATAGCAGAGTGAGAATGGATCTTTCTAGTCCAATCCCCTGCTCAGGCAAGAAACCCCATACCACTTCAGACAAATGGCTATCCAACATCTTCTTAAAGACTTCCAGTGTTGGGGCATTCACAGCTTCTGGAAGCAAGCTGTTCCACTGATTAATTGTTCTGTCAGGAAATTTCTCCTCAGTTCTAAGTTGCTTCTCTTCTTGACTAGTTTCCACCCATTGCTTCTTGTTCTATCCTCAGGTGCTTTGGAGAATAGTTTGACTCCTTCTTCTTTGTGGCAACCCCTGAGATATTGGAACATTGCTATCATGTCTCCCCTAGTCCTTCTTTTCATTAAACTAGACATACTCAGTTCCTGCAACCATTCTTCATATGTTTTAGCCTCCACTACAGAGGTGGATTTTTACCAGTTCGGACTGGTTCAGCCGAGTACGTAGTAACTCCGCCAGCCATGTCCCAGAACCGGTTCTATTGGTGGTTCTGTAGGTGCCGCCATCTTGTTTTTTGCCTCTGCGTATGTGCACAAGCAATTTTTTACTACTGCACATGTGCACAGCGCGCATCAAGTGCGCCCATGAAGCGTGTCCCTGAGTGAACCAGCAGTAACAGAAGCCAGAACCCACCCATGCTCTTCTCTGCATTCTTTCTAGAGTCTCAGCATCTTTTTTACATTGCGGTGACCAAAACTGGATACAATACGTGGCCTTACAAAGGCATTATAAAGTGGTATTAATGCTTCACATGATCTTGATTCTATCCCTGTGTTTATGCAGCTTAGAATTGTGTTACCTTTTTTGGCAGCTGCTGCACACTGCTGGTTCGTATTTAAATGGTTGTCCAGTAGGACTCCAAGAAGTTCCCTCTCACAGTCACTACAATTGAGCAAGGTACCACCTATACCAGTGATGGGCAACCTTTTTGGCGTGGTGTCAAAAATCGGCAAAAAATCGAGCATAACTTGCATTGTGTGTCACTTCGACAAAAACATAATTTTGCGCAATTTATAGTTTAAACTACAAAAATGTATAATGGCGCTCACAGTTCCCATTGGCACTCCGCTGTTCCCTGCTGTGGTGCGGTCGTAACCAACAGTCCCAGGAGTAGACTCTCTGTGCCGGCCTGACTGGAGAGAGGCGTGCACTGTTCCCGCGCTCCTCTCCTGCGGGTCCTCCCTTGCCGCGCTGATGACGTGTGTGCGCACGGCACGCACGCCTTACCAGCAGCCCCTGCGCTCAGAAAGGGGCGGTGGCGATACAGTAAGTGAGTGTGGGCGGGGGAGATCACACGTCCCCCCCGTTCCTCCAGCACAGATTCTTTCATCCTCGGCGGCCGTGCAGGAGCCGAGGATGAATCACATGAAATCCTGTGCGTGTCACCCCAAATGGCTACGTGTGTCAGCACTGACACGCGTGTCATAGGTTCACCATCACTGACCTATACTGTACCTGTGCCTTTTGTTTTTCTTGCCTAAATGTAGAACCTTACTTTTTTTCACCATTCAATTTCATTTTGTTAGATAGAGCCCAATGTTCACGTCTGTCAATCAAGCCCCCTAGTCCAACTCCCTGCTCAAGCAGAAAACCTTATACAGTAACATTTCATACAAATCATTGTCCAAAATCATTTTAAAAACTCTGGGGGTGGAGCACCCACAACCTCTGGAGGCAAGGCATTTCACTATCTCAAAATAAGCCAGTTTTTATCTTGAAAGAAGTGAAGAGCAACGAGTGTGGCATAATACTAAAACTCAGTTAATAAAAATCAGACAAAAACTAACTTTCCTAGGAGAAATGCCCTGGCTGGCTGAGGCTACCCAGAGTCTATGTTTGACTAATATTTCTGCTGGAATAACAGCAACAACTAGAGTCCATCCTGCAGAAACTTTCTTGTTCTGGTTGCAGGAGGAGACAGAGACACATGACATACTTTGCAAAGAGAATACTATTGATACTGGAGATATTTCTCCCCAGAAGCAAGACTTCTGTTCCCCAAGGGTCTACTCTTTCTATTACCCTGTTCTCATTCCCAATCCATTGCTGTGAAACATCTGATCTTAATTAATGTCCATTCCATCCATTGTAATACCTCAAGAAAAGGAGCACAGTTTAATATTTTATTCTTGTATTTTAATAGATGACTCCCCCTATGCTAAAAGCCCTTACAATTGATATGAGAGGAAAGTTTACATGAAATCCCTAATAACCTAATCACATGACATATTATACTGTAAAGTAGCCAACAATATTAACAGGTACCTAACCAATGGTGGATTCAATATTTTTACTACTGGTTCTGTGGGCATGGCTTTGTGGGTATGGCATGGCTTGGTGGGCATGGCAGGGAAAGGATACTGTAAATTCTCCATTCCCTCCCCACTCCAGGGAAGGTTACTGCAAAATCCCCATTCCCTCCCAATCAGCTGGGACTCAGGAGGCAGAGAATAGATGGGGGTGGGGCCAGTCAGAGGTGGCATTTACGGGTTCTCTGATGTACTCAAAATTTCCGCTACCGATTCTCTGGAACTGGTCAGAACCTGTTGAATACCACCTCTGTAACCTAGCCCATTTTGTGATTTATGATTCAGCATGACAGGTAACCTGGAACACTGGAAGATTTGAGTAAAGTCTTGTTAAACTTACCACTAAGCAATCATGGTATATACTCACATCCTACAAAGACATCAAATGTTAGATAAAACTGTGTGTTGTCAACTAGTTTAGCAAACATTCTTATTTTATTGACAATATAGAAGAGAAATAGAGGAAGAAAGCCTATTTATTCATGCAAAATAAAGTTTAATAAATGTTAACTTCAAAGTCTTGATAGAATTGCTATTTCATTCATTGGCTTTTATTAACTATATAACAACTGGAATTCCAATGAAAAATGATAATATTGCTTAGCAATATAGTTAGCAGTAGCAATGCTTCCACTCAAGTATATTATGCAACCTGGAAATGTCGTAGACTGGTCTTATATTAAGTCTGGATAAAGCCAACAGTTACTTTTGAAAGGAATCCAACTATTTGATCTGAAGTGAACCACGTGCTTCATCTAGGAAGCCTGCAACTGTGGAGGCATTATGTTTCAAAACACTTGGCAGCAATTAAAAAGCAATAAGATATTCTTACTCATCGAAGACACCACAAAACTGAATACAAATAGGGAAAATATTTGCCATGGGGGTAAAAAATATATTAGTCATAATATGAGGACATAATACTTTGTGGGAATAGAGTGGGGGAGTATAATTATAATTGGCAACAATTTATCCTACTATATTAAATAATGTTTGTATTAGTCTTGCTTTTGGCCAACTCTTCAGTGCCAGAAAAGGCTTTACTTGAATTGTTCTCACTGGTGCATTTATAACCACATTTTAGAGAGCTTCTGTTCAATATTCATTCAGTGCTGCATACAGTATATATTCTGCCATTTTTTCCTGAGATCTCAAAGTCGTCGTCCTCCTCCTCCTCCTCCTCCTCCTCCTCCTCCTCCTCCTCCTCCTCCTCCTCCTCCTCCTCCTCCTTGTTGTTCCAGGCAGTGATGTGCAGTCAGGGGAAGCAAGGGAGACAGAGCCTCACTACTGTCATCATGAAAAGAAAAGAAAATTAAAAGGAAAAAGGCTGAGGTAGTTGCTGCCAGAGTCACAGTGGATGACTCTGCTTAACTGTTTAAAAAAAGCCTCTAAAAAAGTGCCCTCTACAGGAGGAGGAGGCGAGAGAACCACGTGCCTCATTTAGTCTATCTTTATGATCACTCGAGCAGAGTTAAGCAAGGGTTAAAAGGCAAAAAATTCCTTATGTAGATGAGGCACGTGGTTCGCTCGCCTCCTCCTGTAGAGGGCACTTTTTTTAGAGGCTCTTTTTAAACAGTTAAGCAGAGTCATCCATTGGAGACTCTGGCAGCAGCTAACCCAGCCTTACTTCAGCAGCTCTTGCCTTTTTCTTTTTACCTTTTTTACATTTTCATCATGGCAGACAAGAGCAGAGTTGAAATCCTCTGTGACACAGCTGGAAAAGGTATGTGGGTCGGAGGGAGGGGGGAGGAATTCAAATTAACGTAATTTGTAAGTAATTGTATTATTGTAAGTAATGTGTGTGTGTGTGTGTGTGTGTGTGTGTGTGTGTTTTATCTGCTGGCACGCGAGCTGGCACTTTATTTCCCAGCCCCGGGGCACCTTTCTGCGGTTTGCCAAGCTCCTCCTCTCCCCGCAAAAGGCAGCCTCGCCGCCGCCTCTCTCTATTTCCTTTGCCCGCTGTCGGTTAAGAACAAAGCCCACAGTGGGGAAGCTGCTTGTTTGTCTGTCTGGGATTCTTTGGTGTGTGTGTGTCTGTGTATGTGTGTATGGCGGACATACAGCCGGAGCAGCCAAAAGCCTCTTTCTTGACAGCACTTTTAAGAAAGAGGCTTTTGGCCGCTCCGGCGGTATGTCCACCATTAGAGGCGGGGCTGAGGAAAAAAAGCACTGGTCATCCTCGCCAATCCCTCGTGGCCGCTGATCCCAGAATCACCAGATCAAAGCCCCGCGTCCGCAACCCTGGGATCCTCCGCTTCAAGATCTCCCTCGCAAGCTTCAGCAGCCCCGATGACAGCTCAGCACGCTTCTTCTTCTCCGCACGCCCCCGTCCCCTCCATTTTTTTCTTCAGTTTCCACACCCCGGCGGGTCCGCACAAGTTCCTCGCCTAGTTAAGCATGCCTTGGATCCCAGCCCCGGGGCACCTTTCTGCGGTTTGCCAAGCTCCTGCTCTCCCCGCAAAAGGCAGCCTCGCTGCCGCCTCTCTCTATTCCCTTTGTGCGCTGTCAGTTAAGAACAAAGCCCACGGTGGGGAAGTTGCTTGTTTGTCTGTCTAGGATTCTTTGGTGTGTGTGTGTGTGGCAGACATACCGCCGGAGTGGCCAAAAGCCTCTTTCTTGACAGCGGCCAAAAGCCACTTTCTTTCTTTTTGCTTCACCAGCCATAAACCTCACCGCACGTCACTGGTTCCAGGGGTTAATTGTTCTCATTGTTAAGAAGTTTCTCCTTAATTCCTTCTCCTAATTAAACTTCTTCTCCAAAATTTATTAATGTACAGCAAATACTTCAATGTAACTTGCACTGGTTTTTTAATGTTATATTCAGTTCTGAAGGGGGGGGGAATCAAATAACATTATACTAATTAACACCATATTTACAGCATAATTAACATTGATAAATCCTTTTTTGCACAATATCTGCAATTGTCTAAATTATTAGAACAGAGTTAATTTTTAATCAACTCTTAATGAATACCACTGTATTAAAGTAATAATAATGTATAGGTTTTACAACAATATATTTTTAAAAATTGCTCTTGGAAAAAATATCTATGTATAAACCATATTGATATAACAATTTATCTGTAGCCTTCTGATATTTTCTCAGCAATCCTCTCAATTTACAGCTCAGTGCAGGTAATGGTGAATTACTTTAACTCTGAACAGCTCAGAGCACCTGAACACAGCTCAAGTGTTGATGGCATGTTCCCTAGTTTGGAAAGAAATGGGCAATGATGATAGAAAGCTGTGTTTCCCAACCTTAGCAACTTTAAGTTGAGTGGATTTCAACTCCCAGAATCCCCCAGTGGGCATGTGATCATTCTACAGCTGTGCTCATTGGGACATGAATGTGCATGTATTTTCCCCCCCTCTGGGAACCTGAATGATCTGTGGTAAACATTAGAGGATATGATACAACAAGAGACATGGATCAGAAAACTAATGTATCAAAAAATCACGAGGTCAAATGTTATATATGCAAGACATGAATATGTCTAAAGCAAGCAGATGAATTTCCATTCTCTGATACAGTGTTTATTAATTACAGGTTAACAGAGAAAGGTAAAGGTGCACAAATCTTGGATGAAATGTAATGAATAATTTGTGGTCTGTCATAAGGAATTAAATTTGTTGAAAGAAGTGAAAAGGTGTATAATTGTACTTCTGCCCACTTTGTTATATGGTTGTGAGGATTTAGTATGGCAGGAGAAATACTAAAGTAAAATGAACACAGGAGTAATGAAGTGGTTAATAGTGTACACGTTCAACCAAGAATGAATGAGTCCTGAATGAATGAGGATTGAAACACAGAAGTGAGTAAACAGATTGAAGGAAACACATTGAGGTTAAAGTAGTTAAATCCTATACAGAGAACGACTGAGGAATGAATCTCAAAACATTTAGAAATGAAGGATGACTCATCTGAAAGAAGAAGATTGAGAAAGTCTTGGTTAGATTTCATGACATCCTCTAGGGCCAATTCTAGGTTTAGAAGTTCCAAATTGTAGAGGACACACAAACTGAAAAGATTTCTGAAAAACAGAATAAAGTGAACAGTTGTATGTGTGTATCACTGTGCCTGCTTGAAGGTTAAATATAACTTTGCAACAATGGGTGCTTGTGTAATTAAAAATACTTACTGCGATTCACAGTAAATAGGGTGAAAATGTCGGAGAAAAGAAAAAAAATTGTCTAGGGCTAAAAATCAGAGGCACAAAGCTAAAAGAAAAGAAAAGAAAAAAAGAAACAAGAGGGCGCCTTTTTGAAATTCCTAACAAAATTGGAAGATCAACCAAATCAACCAAGAGGCACCAGAATATGATTTTGCCCAGGGGCAAAAGAATGTCAATCTTGGCAACTTTAAGGCTTGTGAACTTCAACTCCTAGATTTCTCCAGCTAGCCATGCTGGGAGTTAAAATCCACAAGTCTTAAGGTTGCCAGGATTGGACACTCCTGGTTTCCAGCCAGTCCTGGAATCCGTAAAAGCAGAGAGGTGAGAAGCTTCAAACGCCAACATAGATAATGATCTATGGACGTGATGGAAGCATAGATAGAAAGATCTGAAGAGCTCTAGAGAATGGTTTGGACAAAAATAGGAGTCAGCTATGTTTAATTTCCTTATTTCTTATGTTTCTATTTCTTATGTTTCTATGTTTAATTTCCTAATTTCTTCTGTTTCTTATATCCTTTTTGTATTTAATTCCTTTGTATTCATTTTTTTTTTGTTCTTTTCTTTTGCTTTGTTACTTACTTTAAAAGTGAATAATGTATGGGTACGTTTGTGTGTTTTTTTAATGAAAAAAAAAGTGTCAGTATCACCTTTCTGACAGGCAATGCTGCGTTCTCTGGTTCAGGAAATAGTGGTTTTTTTAAAAAAGAGAGGATGTAAATGTTAGCAACATTCTGCCTGCTCTTTTTTTTTCTCATGGCTCCTCTTCAAGGTTGCTTTTTAAAAACAAAACAGAACTGTGCTCAAGGAAATTGTACAATAGGATTACATGCTTTTGAATCAGACTGTGTTGATGGGTTTTAGAAATTTGACCTAAAGACTTAATTTTCAATAGTTTCTTTTCATCATGAGCCTTTCTTCAATTCAGTTCTCCACCTTCAGATTTTATATCTTCCTCTTTAATATTTTTTTTAAATCAAATCTTTTCAAGATGGCCTTCCATATATACAGATGGGGGCAAGAAAAGTGATACAGAGACTTCACAACATGTCCTATGAAATCTGAAGGAACTTGGGCTGTTTAATCAAGAGAAAAGATGACCAAGGAAGATATGTCAGTAGGGAGAACCACGGGAAAAGGACAAAAAGTAATTTTTCAGTGGCTTTATGAACTAGACCAAGAAATAATAGGTGTATATTACATCAACCTATATTGAACTTGAATTTAAATTAATTTGTTTGCCCATCTATCTATCTATTTCCCACATTTATTAGTTTTATAAATAACTCAAGGCAGCAAACATTACTAATACCACTTCCTCCTATTATTCCCATAACAACAACTCTGTAGAATGAGTTGGGCTAAGAAAGGATGACTTACCCAAAGTCACCCAGCTGGCTTTCATGCCTAAGACAGGACTAGAACCCACACTTTCCTGCTTTCTAGCCTGATGCCTTAGTAGCAATAACAATAGCACTTAGACTTATATACCGCTTCACAGTGCTTTACAGCCCTCTCTAAGGAGTTTACAGAGTCAGCATATTGCCCACAACAATTTAGTTCCTCATTTTACCCACCTCGGAAGGATGGAAGGCTGAGTCAACCTTGAGCCTTGTAGGATTTGAACTGCCAAATTGCAGGCAGTCGACAGTCAGCAGAAGTAGCCTGCAGTACTGCACTCTAACCACTGCACCATCGAGGTTTAAGCATTAGACCACACTGGTTCTGAACTGAAAGATAAAGGAATAATAATGAAAAATGAAATATAAAGGGGGGGGACTTGCCAAAGGTAAGATCTGTGCAATAGTGAAATAGACTACTTGGGAAGCTTATGGATTTTCCATCTCTGGAGGTTTTTAAGAAGAGGCTGGACAAACTTCCTCTCCTGATGGTTTAATTGATTATTTTTCTTGCATACTGCAGAAGGCTGACTAGGTGATATTTATGATCCTTTCTAGTCCCACAATTCTGTATTGATGGGCTACTACTATGAGTAGTCCTTGCTTAACAATAGCACTTGGGATCCATCTCCATCATTAAGCAACCCAGTCATAAAGTGCAATATCACATGATATTTACAAAGGCAGTTCTAGCTGTGGTTGTTAAGTGTACCTCCACAGTTCACTAACCACCCTTTGGGACCTCTTGCTAGCCTTCCCACTGATTTTGCTTGTTGGAAATCTGTGCTGAAAGTTATGTTGGAAGAATTGTCTTTCTGGGTTCAGCTTCAAGTGGAGAAAAAGACATGGAGGCTGCTTGGAAAGATGGTTTAATGATGGACAGGACCACATGGCCAGAGTCCTGAACAGAAAAGGTGATCACATGCTTCAATGTTGGGTGAAGAAGAAGAAAAAAGAGGAGGAAGGGCTGAAAGTTCCTGGCTTTAAACTCTCTATTCGGCCCCACCTCTCTGTTTCCTGTTCCTGTGTAAGAAACATTTTTTGATTGGTTGTCAGACTCCCCTGGGGCCATGCAGGGGCAACTCTCTAGGCTGTGTTTTGAATGCCATGTTTGATTGAGTTTCCAGATGCCATGTGGTGAGTTTCTGTGAAAGGCTGATATTACCTTTATTAGAGAGTAGCTCAGGCTTTAATGGCTCATTGACAAAAGTGGGGTGGGCAGGAAGCTGCAGTGAGCTACTTTGTCTTTAAAACATGTTTCTCCCTTTTCACATTCAGGGAAATATAATGTTCTGCCTTTTCAATATTTCCTAGGATATTTCATTTTTATAGGAGAGGGGTGGGTGCTAACTTCCTACAGTTACAAATGGCAATTAGGTGACCATGGGATTGCCACCATTGTAATTGCAAGCCAGTCACACAATCATATACTGCAGGGTTGCTGCAGTGACCACAACTTCAAGAACCAGTAACTTCCTCTTTCCATGTTGGCATAACTTCAAACCGCTGTAGAATGAAGTGGTTAATTAAGGATTACTTATACTAGAGCTGGTTTCATCTTTAAGTGAAATGAAACATTTGCTACCCTCTTTATATCTTTTCTACAATTTTCCACAGTAAATATAGTTGATCATATATTATAGTGTCAAAATTTCTGTCTCATGTTTGTGAACTACTATCAATTTTGAAAATGTCATCTTTAACTAGTGGATCAAGGGTTGTAGGGAAAATTATTGGAACAACTATGTAGACATCACCCAATAATTCATTTAGCATTGCTTAAAAGTCTGTGACAAATGTTCACTGATTGAATAAAGTACTGAGCATTGTAAGTACTTACATGTTCCTTTGAAATTGCTAGTCAGATAAACCACAACATATTAATTGTGAAACCACCATGTTAAATTTGTCTTTATGGTTTGGTGTGAATTATAGGAAGATTGCAAGGTGACATAAAAGCAAGCCTTTTTCTAAAGCTGTTTCTTACCAATAAAAATATACCATCCTTTGTCACCATGTTGTGTGACTGTGTTTTTGCTTAATTTACTTCCAAGAGAAATTAGTTAATTAAATAATCAGTGGAATACTTAAAAATATTTTAACTTTATGTCTACTAGTTTATGTCATGAAAGTCAGAGACATCAATGTCCTTTTTAATTATCTTCTCCAGCCTCCTCAGTCAATGCTAAGAATTATGCATTTTTCTCTTTGTTTATTTTTTGGTCTTCAATGCTGGATGAATGGGGTCACGGCTTGTATATCTTTTACACAAAAATTATATTTAAATGGCACTTTGCAAAGCATTTAAAGGTGTGGGTGCTTTGCAAAGCAGTGTAGATTGGGGTGAACAAAAAGCCCTCTCCTGAAAGCTTAAAACAGCCTACAAAAACTTATTTTAAGGATTCTTAGTGTAATGGGCACACACACTTAGGGAAATCACCTGGGAAGGACTTTGAAGTAGCCTGGTTGAGTCTTCTCTGTACTTCAGGGAAATACTTCATACACAGTAACATGCTTTGTGAAGCACCTCTTCAGGTCTTTCTGTCAAAATGTAGGACTGGGTGAAGTTCGCAACTCAAGGGAAGTGCCTGATAAATTAAGAAATGTAGATAAGTCTAATAATTTAGATACTTGCTCAAAGTTTGTATTTACCAGGTTAAAGCCAAACTTAAAGTCTTACCGCATCTTATTCTATCTGCTTGTAGTTCCTCCTCAGAAAATTGAATAAAAGTAGTATATTCTTTTCTTACCTAAGCCTGCTGCTTAGAGGTATATCTAGACAGTCAGTTTAATGTGCTTTTCTATGCTGGCATCATTTGATCAATCTATATAGCCAGTCTCAACTTTGTCTCAATAAGGAGAGGGACCATATGCTAATAAATTACTGCAAAGCAAATTATGGGGCAGAGACAAATGGATCTCACAACCCTGCCCCCAATTGAGGAAAAACGTCCACAGATTGCTCTACCTCTTATGGGATGGGGGTTGTGAAGTGTGGATGGATGGATGGATGGATGGATGGATGGATGGATGGATGGTACAGGGATAGATGGATGGATGGATGGATGGATGGGTAGATGGATGGATGGATGGTATAGTGTGATGCAATCTATCAGAAATTTTAAATCTTATTACAGTTCTAGTGACTAGCTGTGACCTGCCTGTCAGATAGCAAACACATGACATTACAGAGCAATCTGTTTTTCTATGTAGGGCTAATAGGTCAGTATATGAAGTCCTGGTCTACCATTAGAAAAAGGTTGAGTCTACCTATGATCACTACTGTAGCAACAACCTCATTAGGGAATATGGTAGACCTCTCTAAGATGACCAGCATATTCACAAGAGACATCTAGATAGTGACAATGGCTTTAGAAAGGTACTGGTCTATAACTTTGTTTAAAGATCTCGAAGCTGCTTCTCCTAATGGCCTGAGGGAGAAACTGGAAGGACAAATTCTTACATGACCTGAAAGCAACCAATAGATCTGAGCAGATTCCAGCCTCCACTGCATTTTTACCATAGTTGCATTAAAATATGATACAAATTGTCCATATAACAAAACTTTTGTCAGGAGAGGATGGCACACTGCCATATCCAATCAGACAAATCCAAAAGTAACTGACTATGATTATAGGCTGAGGATGAAATGAAGGCTGTGAAAGTAGACATGTCATTAAAGAATGGTCAGCAAGCCATCTTTGAGCCAAAATTAGGAGGAAATTTAAATGTGCCTCAGGGGATGTTGCATTTGATATTTTTTAAAAAACAAAAATTCTAGTAACTAGAGAAGCAATAACAGTGTTTTCTTATTTCTGAAGCTAGAGTTACAGGAATCGTGTTTCTTGCATCCCAGATGAGCCCCAAGGTTAGAAAGATCTCATGAAGAATGTTGATTAGAGAGGATTGGACCATGTGCACAAAGAGGGAATTATTTTACAGCTGATAAGAATATGAGGTAAGAGAAAGGGATGCCCAGATATCATTCAAAATGGAGAGGCACTATAGTATCTTTCTTTGAAATGCAGTATAGCAACTTTGATTTGTGAGAAGTGTCCCAACCCCAATTGTTATTTTAACAAGCTGCTCCCTGGTACTTAATTGTGGAAGGAGAAGAGATAAGGAGTCCTGACACATCCTTGCAATCTGTTACATTTCACCAAAGACATAAATTCTATAACTATTTGAGCTCCTTGACAGACTTTTGGAACCTCTATAAAGAATCCCACAATGAGACAAACAACTAGGAAAACACATTTGAATTACCTATTTTAATATTAACTGCTCACAGATCTGTAACTAATTTTAGTCATACTTTGTCTTTTCCCAGTATCTGCCGTTATACAAAATATAATGAAATATTTAGAAACATAAGCTCCCCTCCTCCCTGCAATTGGATATCATCTGCAACTACCAGTCAAAAGGTAGTAATCTGGTTCAACTTCATACAAAGCTATGGATTGCTTAACTATGATTTAAACCAACTTGGCTAAACCAAAATGACTTAAACCAAGTTGCCTAAACCAATTATGATTTAAACCAAGTTGGAATAAACCAAATTGGCTAAATTCACGCAACACAAAAATATGGTATATCGACTTGTATAGCCAGGTCACATACTATGCTAGATCAGACTACACAACTCAGATGATGGCTTAGCAAAATCTGTCATTCCGTCCATTGAGTAGCTATTCTGTCTTTTCTTCCTTGATGGGTTTTTCTTCTAAGAAAAAAAGGCAAGACCATAGAGGAATACAAATAGAAGATGATGTCACACATTTATACTATTATAACTTCTGAAAACACTCCTTTCTTAGTAAAAACATTGTCAATGCTCCAAAAAATAGTATTACTAAACAAGAAGCACACAAGCTGGACAACATTTTAAGACTCACACAGTTTATGTTCTCGGAGTTTATAAGATATATGAAGTGTGTTATGAGACCGGGGCGGGTTTGCACAGGGATGGGGGGAAGGTCTCTACACATTCAAGTGTTTTCTTTTTCTTTTTCAACCGTCATTGATTTTGTGTGTTACAATCTTGAGAGGAATTATAATCAAATGGAGTCTGTAAGGAGAAATATGGCCTTCCTCATTTTTACAGACATCACAGGATTTAAAGAACTTAACACAGTACAAGGCTGGTCTTAAATTATCATCTTTCTGGGTGTATTTGGAATGGAACTAACACTGGTAAAATAGAAGAATGTTTCCAACAATGCTGAGAAAACATTCACAAGATTTGGATATCTCTACATCAGGGCTGTCAAACTCCTGTTCCATGAGCTGGATGAGTCGCAGACGTCCAGTTTAGCAAAGGGGGAAAGTCCCAATACATCACGTGATGCCACTGTGACAACATGAATTTGACACCCCTGCTCTGCATGATACCTTTTGTCAAATCTGTCTTTCCTAAACACATTCCTTTATAGAGCACCCTGACCTAGTTGGTGTTCTCCAAAGCCCTGTTTTGCTCCCTGATTACCCACCTGAAATCTTGGATCACTTTTGGAGGCCTTCATTCAGAAGCTTCCACCAAGCAAAGCAAAATAAATGGGTTCAAGGGAGCAGATCTTCTCCGATCTGAGGCATCATGGGCATCACTATACTTCTATAGTCTGTTTTTAGTTGGTATATGTTCGTTCTCCAAGAATTCTTTAAAGTCATTTGTAAACCTCAATCTCTAGAAGCATATTCATAATCAAAATTTGTTCTTCTCCCATGAGTATCCATTCAGCTAATATCTAGTGAAGCTGTCCGCTTGAGCTATCACATCTGTTGGAGGGTCATTGTGACCTGGAGAGAGACTCTTTAGTGAAATTTGTATTTTATTAATAAACTTAACTGAGCAAGTAAACAAAATGCAGCTGGAGAGTGAGAATTGCATAAAGATGAAGGCTCCCCTCACACATATGTGCTAGTCATTCCTGACTCTAGGGGGCGGTGCTCATTCTGTTTCAAAGCTGAAGAGCTAGCGCTGTCTGAAGACCTCTCTGTGGTCACGTGGCCAGCATGACTAAAGGGCGAAGGTGCACGGAATCCTGTTACCTTCCCACCAAAGTGGCTCCTATTTTTCTACTTGCCTTTTACATGCTTTCGAACTGCTAGGTTGGCAGAAGCTGGGAAAAGTAACAGGAGCTCACACTGTTACGTGGCGGTAAGAGTTTGAACTGCCAAACTGCCGACCTTTCTGACGGACAAGCTCAGTGTCTTAGCCACTGAGGTTCCCAGTCCAAGGACTTTCCTGAAATTACATCAAATTGTAAGGTATAAAAGAATTAACTACATGAGGATAATTTATTGTGGTTTTAACGGCATTTAAATGAAATGAAATGAAATACAGGTTTCTTTGTCCAAATCTCAGTATGAGCCTTAGCATTCCACTTAAAAATTGAGTTTAGTTCTCAATCTAAAAAAACTTCTCCATTGAATTCATGAATTGGGGGTTGCAACATACTCCCTGTCCATTGATAGGATATGCGGAAAAGTTCCTTTTGTTTCCCTTTCCCCACTGCTGAACAGCCTCAAATCTGCCCAATTAGATTAAAGGAGTCTTTGAAGCAGATCTGGGTACACACGGAGATTGAAGAATAAAAAGCCAGGATGATGTGAGGCAGTTAACTGCAGATTAAGGCACAAGTCTTCCCTTAGCCAAGAAAGATCCCTGGATGACTTTGAACCAGCCAATCTGCTTCGGCCAAAAACACTTTACAACATTGTTTCAGTGATAGAATGAAGGGAGATTGTCATATATGTCGCCCTGGTGGAGGAAGAGAGAGTTAGCAAAGATTGGGAAAGGGAGGGGAAATTCCAATGTTTGCTTACCTGACAAAGAATATGTTCTTTAAAATGTCCAAGGCAAAAGAACCTCCCCTCCAATATTGTCCTACATATGTATGACTGCTATTTAGTAGTAGAAATTCCATGGGGTTTATTCCAAGTAAGTTGAAAAGATTGCAACTTTTGATATCTAACTACCTTAATGTCTTACGTGAGGTATCTTATCTGAGCTAGTAAACAAAACTTTCAGTGCAAAGTCCTCACTTAATCTACCTCATTAATTAATGTATTACTTAATAGCATAAGGCCATCAGAATATTGTACAGTGCCAAATAGTACTACTGTGATGAATTCTACCAAAGCACTCTTGAGTATTGCCAGTCCAAATCAACGGGCTTCACAGCACCTATGAGAACTAATTTAGTCTAATCGTTAAAACAGTAGATTAGGAATGGAAAAACCTGAATTCTGGTCCTGTTTTTAGCCTGGCAGTGGGTGACTTTGAGCCAATCATTTTTCCCTGTCCTAGGAAGAAGGCTATAGCAAACTACTTCCAAAAATGCTTGGCTTGCTAGGATAGGAATCAAATTTGATTTTGAGGCATTAATAAAGGATAATATTTGTAACTCAAGAGTTGAAATAAGGGGTCCTTGGTGCTCTCTGAGCTTGGTTGTTTTCTTGCAGATGTTTCATTACCAAGACTAGTTAACATCATCAGTGATCCCTTAAAGGCATTCAGAGGTGGTATTCAGCCAGGTTGGGGCAAACCGGTAGCGGCAGCTGTGGGAGGCTCCGCCCACCCACCCCGATGTAATGCACGAGCACTGCGTATGCATAGAAGGCAGTCCGCATGCACAGACACGGTGCATGTGTTTACATTTGCGAACTGGTAGCCGGCTGGGGAAATCTGGGAGTTGAAGTCCACAGGACTGAAAGTCACCAAGGTTGAGAAACACTGGGTTAGATGATCTCAGGGCCCCTTATATTCTCTAATTTTGCTTCTCTTTGTTATATTCATTTTTTAGGTCATGCTATTTCTCCTATTTTGAGAAATCATTGTTCCAAGAAAGAAAGATCTACTTCCATTTTTGAGTGTTTTGTAATAGTAAATCTACTGAGTAATGGGGAAAAATGAATTTCTTATAGAACAACAGTTTAGGTCTTTATAACGCTAAACAATGAAATTACTTAGAATTAATTACCAACAATTGCTAAGTATTTCTTTTTCAATTTTTCAAAATAATTTTCACCAATATCAATAACTAAGTGGCCATTGCTATCAGAAATGCTATTATGAATAAATGTATTACAATCTAACCAGGGAATCCCAGAAAATTTAAATTAACCTAATGCCATTTTCAAAGGATAAATTCATATTTATGAATTATTTTTATAATATAGTCTGTATAACTAAACTCTGAGATCGATTCCTCTGGGTTTTTCTGCTATATATGGGGAAATCCTCAAAGCCCTCCCCCCTCATATTCCTTTTTATACCCACTCGTACATTTCCCCACGAAAACTTAAAACCAGTCTTTGGGGAAGGGTTATTTTTCCCTCTTTCTCCCTCTTTTCCTTTTCTGTAGAATTAAGAAGGAAAAGGATATATCAGTGATGGCAAACCTTTTTCGCCTGGGATGCCAAAAGGACTCACGTGCGTGCTATCGCGCGTACTTGCCTGCCCAACCCCATAATTTAATGCCCCACATACCGCGCCCTCTGCGCATATGTGTGTGGCACCCCCCCCCCACTGCCCCGTGCCTGGGGAGGGTGAATAGAGCCTCCCCCCCCCAGGAGGACATCTGGTTTCCGACTTCCAGGTTGTCCATTGGGCGGTTTTTTGCTTTCCGAGGCTTCAGGGAAGCTTCCAGAGGGCGAAAACCAGCCAAAAATCAAGCCCATGCGCACTGGAGCTGATAGGGCAACGCCTCGTTTGCCCTCAGAAATGGCTCCACGTGCCACCTTTTTTCATCAATGTTCCCAAACTCTCAAAAATAGCTTCAAATCAGTCCCATTGTGTTTCCATCCTATTGGAGGTGGGAGTGAGTATACAAAGAGGGGCAGTTCATCTTTTTAATGGATGTTCTCATTTTTAGAATCTAAAAAAATGAAACAAAACAATACCCTTAAATTGGCCTCACTTGCCCATGTCTTCAGGTGCCTTTTGCAGGCTTCTTGATGGTTGGAATTGTGAGTTGTCCTCCCCACTTCTCCATGCAGACATTCAATCTGACTTTTAGCTGCAGAGCCCAAATCTTCATTCTATAGCTGTAATGGTGAACCTATGGCACGCATGCCAGGGGTGGCACGCACAGCCCTCTCTGTGGGCACGCGCACCGTCGCCAGCTGGTCTTCACAGGTGCTGGAAAACAGCCCCCAAAACAGGTTATTTTTCATGCTGTTTTCAGGCCATTTTCTGGGCTATTTTCCAGGCTGTTTGGGGGCCATTTTCAGGCCGTTTTTCAGGGCATTTTTCTGGGTGTTTACAGACCGTTTTCTGGGATGGTTTTTTTAGGGCATTTTCAGGGTCAAAAATGGCCTGAAAACATCCCCAAAACCAGCCAAAACCCTCAATCATTCCCAGCTTTAGGCTCTTTTCCAGTGAGTCCTTCCTTCTCATTAGGTGGCCAAAGTATATAAGTTTCATCTTCAGGATCTGGCCTTCTAAAGAGCAGTCAGGGTTCAGAATGGCTGAAAAACAGGCATGCGCCTTCCAGCCAGCGGGTCTTTGGGTTTTAGGCACTCCTGGGTGCACACACACACACACACATGCGCGCACAATCCAGTTTGGGCATTTGGTGCCAAAAAGGTTCGCCATCACTGTTCTATAGTTTTCAAGATTTTCATGAAGCCTGTGATGGTTGATGCAATATTGAAGATATTTTTCTGATTTAAAATTATGTGGATATACCGTGTTCTTAAAAATACTCATAACAGTCCTGACAGCAATAAATATCTAAAACAAGGAACTTGTTTCCTTTGTAACCACTTTGGTTACAAAGCATTGACTGGTTCTTTAGTACAATGCAGCTTAAGAGCCATGGTGGTGCAGTGGTTAGAATGCAGTATTGAAGGCTAATTCTGCTGACTGCCAGCAGTTCAATTCTCATGAGGCTCAAAGTTGACTCAGGCTTCCATCAGTCTGAGGTCAGTAAAATGAAGACCCAGATTGTTGTGGACAATATGCTGATTCTTTAAACCACTTTGAGAGCACAATGAAGCAATATATAAGCCTAAGTGCTATTGCTATTAAGAAGGGATTCACTTCTCATACATGGTTAGATCTCTAACCTTGTAAAAATTCTCTGCTCCTATTCATTTGCTCATATTTATATATTTGAATATTTATATATTTGAATGTTCTCTAAATGATAACTTTGACATGTGGTTTTCATGTCTTGCTGTTGAGCCCATAGGCACATAAATGCTGCCATGGGAGCTACATCTGGATATCTGGTTACATTTCAATGTATGCGTGATCATGTTCCCACAAACTGAGGTTATTTTTAGTAGAGGTCAGAAACTGAATTATGGTTCTGAACTTCACAACATCTGGGAATATAGATACAATTTCTTATCTATGCTGCATCTTCCCTGGAATCTGAGAGAGCTGGCAAATCTGCAGTTTACTCCTGAAGATTCACCAATGAAACTAACCAGGAAGCCAAGTATGCATAATTTGCGAAGTGTTTCTGTCCTGACATGACATGATAACTGGCTTTTTAAAAATATTATTTAAAGTTCCTTGATGAATCATTTCAAAGGAAATTCTATTAATCTTCAAATGTAATATTAATAGCATGGCTTGTGTAATGCACACATATTGGTTTGTTTTAATAGTGGTAGTTTTGTTAGTCAGTTAGTGCTGAAACATACTTTTCTTTCAAGGCAATTAACAATTTCAGAAGAAAGCTTTGGGTTAAGAGTCATAACAGATGAATTTTGCCTGCTCAGATATCTTGTCAGCCCCTTAATTGTAGTTTCTCTACCCTCCCAAGATTCTTGTTCTCATAGATACCTTTGCATTAAAAATATATAAACCTGAAACATAGACCACTAAATGTAACATTCATTTAATTGAGCTTCTCACAGACCCAAAAGCTGCATCCATCTGGGATCAGTGCTACATTGTGCATTCCACAACCCATTACCGGCTTCTGTTACTGACGGTTCGCTAAGGGATATACTTTTTGAGGACATGTGCTTTGTGTGTGCATGTGCTTGATGCGCACTACATACACATGCACAGAAGTAAAAAACTGCTTCTGCACATGCGCAAAAAGTAAAAAAAACAAGATGGTGGCACCTACGGCTCTACCGATAGAACCTGTTCAGGGGTGTGGCCAGCCAAGTTACTGCCTTCTCGGCCGAACCTGTCCAAACCAGTAGGAACCCACCTCTACTTCATTAGTCTTGGGCAGATCTTCAACAACTGAGCTAATTCACATCCAGCTCTTCTGCTGCTTGAGAGGGAAGATTAAGAAGACAGCTGGAAGAATTTCTTCTGGAGCTAGAAGACAGCTGGTGTCTATTGATGGGAGTCCTTCCTCCTCCTACTTCTTCTTAATGGCCAGCAGCTTTACAGAATAATTTCACACTATGTGGATACTTCTTTTGTTCTAATTGTTTGTGATGATGTTTTCCATTGTATTCTGAGGAACTGTAGAATTTTGCAGGGGAAAAATGGATTCCTCAGTTAGGAAATCAGTGTGTCATGACATGTAAAGTTTCCATGACTCATTGATTGCTGTAATGAGAAAATAAGTTTCTTCAGCATTAGAAACCTTCTTTGTACAGACACAATAGAAAGCTGGGAATTTTGTCCTGAGGCAGAGTTGTGGGTTAGGCTTGTGGGTTCTATTTTACTTTTTCATTGGAATTCTGAGGTTTATTGTCTTTAGCCAGAAAACAAAAAGTGATTCAGCCGGGCACATAAACTTAAAAAAAAAATGGTCAGAGAGCTTAAGCTTGCACTCAATTCTTGTTGTGCATGATGATAATGATGATGTTATCCATTCAATTGTGTCCAATTCTTGCCAATTTTATGGGCCAGGTTTCTTCACATCTTCCAATCTTCTTTGTTCTTGATTGTGCCTGTTTGCTAGTGTTAAAATCATAAAGAGCGTGAAATTCTTGCTGATTTGTTGCAGACAACATGTTCTTCACTGATGCATATTCCCCTTTTGCTGTCCTTGTTCTAGGCCACGGGTGTCAAACTCACCATGTCTCATTTCTGTCATGTGAAATATTACTTTTTTCTCTTCATGGAGTTGGAGTGGGTGTGGTCCAGGGGTGGGTTTCAAACTTTTTTACTACCAGTTCTATGGACATGGCTAAGTGGGGGGCATGTGACTGAGTGGGCATGGCCTACTTGATGTCACTCACGCACATGCAGTCACATGCCCCTCCACCTAGCCACATCCACAGAACCAGTAGTAAAAAAATTTGAAACCACCCCTGGACCACACACACACACACACCGCACTTGCTGTGATGCAAGATGTATGTGTAAGGGGGGCTGGATGGGACAGATCAGCTGGGAGGCTGGCAAAGAAGCCTCTGTTTCCCTGCTGCCACGGCTCTCAGAGGAAGGAGGCAGGGATGTTGGCTGGCGCTCGCCCTCTCGCTGCTTTCCGGGCCAGCCACCCAGCTAAGCAGGGCAGGTGGGGCTGCAGCCAGTGGGGAGAGGGCGGTAACAGTCCATTCCGCAGGGGTGATGGTGGCAAGCAGTAAGGGAAGCGAGTGTCAGCCAGCATCCCTGCCTCCTTCCTCCACGAGCACCGCCATGGAGAAGTCAGGGGGAGGGAGGGAGGAGAAGGCTGTCCCTAGCAGAAGCTTGGCTTTCTCCTCCCTCTCTCCCCCTGATTTCTCCCCACGGCAAGCAAGGCAGCTCTCAAAGAGAATGAAGCATGGGTGCTTCTTCCAACAGCAGAGGCCTCCACTCCTCTTCCTTCCTTGGCTGTTTCTTTCTTTTGCAGGTACAGGGGCGTGGCCTGGCTGCCATTGCTACTGGTCTGGTCTGGACCACCAGATTTTCACTACCTCTTCTGGAGTACCGTACCATACTGAGAGGAACCCACCTCTGGTGTGGTCTACACATGATCCATCCACCCTAAGTGCTGCCACTTTGACACCCCTGTTCTAGGCATATCTCAAGTCATTTTAAAGTGATAGTAAAACTTTGAAGATCCTTTGTGGGGACTTTTTAAATTAAAATGACAATCCAACAATAAACACTGCATTACTGCCTAATAATTACTTTACATGAATCCTCTGACATTGTAGGAACATTTTTGTTTCAAACGGAAACGAGCGGGGAGTATTGCTGTAGATGAGATATTTCATTTTTCTAGCTGGAACTATAGTTTTAAATTCACGTAAATGGGGCTCAGTTCTGGTAGTTCAGGCACAGTTAATTAAAGGCTCAGTTACAGAGTATAGAAAGTGGTTTAATAGATTCTCACAATGAAAATAAATCTAATAATTATTTTTTCTTTATGGAGTAGAAATGTTTTTTTTTTAATTCTGTGAGTGAAACAAGTATTAGGAAAAAACCCTTCTTGTTGAGCACCAAATAGTAGTAGCAGAGGTGGGTTTCAAAAATTGTTCGAACCTACTCTGTGGGTGTGGCCTCCTTTGTGGGAGTGGCTTGCCGCCCATGTTACTGGATATGAAGATGCTGACGACACTTGTCAGAACCACCTTAAATTACCTCACACACAGCACTGGCATGCATAAGAATATGATGTAAACTTGTTTTTTAAAAGGCATCTTTGGTTTGCATTAAAACAACTTCAACACACGCAATGTTCTGATTGCACCACAAACGCAGTAGTCATCCTTACCTTTCACAGAGGCACTGAGTTTTATAAATATGAGCATGATAGTGTAGAATAATCATATCCAATGACCAGGGGTGGGTTTCAAAAAATTTTGAAACCTCTTCTGTAGGTGTGGCCTGCTTTCTGGGTCCACTGGTGGAACCTCTTCTAACCGGTTTGGTAGATTTGACGAACCGGTTCTATTGAATAGGTGCGAACTGGTAGGAACCCACCTCTGAGTAGTAGTCTCTGTGTTGTATCTGGGGCTTTATAAGTTTTCTCTTTTTAATTCTTGTTTTCACAGCGTGTTTTGTTTTGGAAACCACCAAAAATCCAGGTTTTATTTAAACATGTTTAAAAAATAAAACTGAGGCATTTCTAGAAAGGTTGGTGAATTATGATTGGCCATTAGTTTTCTGGTGAATATTATAAATCATGAGCCACTTTGGATAGCAAGGTTGGGTGGCATATAAATAAATAAAACTAGCTCTGCCAAGCACTTTTTTAAAAAAATGTGAGAGTGGAAATCTTGAGTAATCAGAAGGCTGGGAGTTCCCCATAGTTGACCATTGACTTTGAAAAAAACACATTTTAGTTCTGCAATTCATGGATTCCAAGAGACACATGTATTTCTCAGATGTGTTTCCTTGCAAACAACATATGGGAAGTTACTGAGTCAGCATTTCTCAAACTGAGACTTGGGATCTGGATTTATTTCATTTATTCCATTTCATTTATATGCCGCCTTTTTCCCCGAAGGGGACTCAGGGCAGCTCACAACTCAGTCAAGGGAAAGGAGGTACAAACAGGGGATAAAAAAGACAAACAAACAATACACAATTTAAAACACACAACAACCATACCATTCAAGAAGGGGGGGGGCAGAAGTTCTTTAGCCCCAGGCCTGCCGGAATAGCCAAGTTTTAAGGGCTTTGCGGAAGGCCTGGAGGGTGGTGAGGGTTCGAATCTCCATGGGGAGTTCGTTCCAGAGGGTTGGAGCAGCCACAGAGAAGGCTCTCCTCTGGGTAGTCGCCAGTCGGCATTGGCCAGCGGATGGAATTTGGAGGAGGCCTAATCTGTGGGATCTGATCGGTCTATTGGAGGTAATTGGCAGCAGGCGGTCTCTCAAGTACCCAGGTCCAATACCATGAAGGGCTTTATAAGTGACGACTAGCGCCTTGAAGTGTATCCGAAGACCAATAGGCAGCCAGTGCAGCTCACGGAGGATAGGTGTTACGTGGTTGAACCGAGGTGCACCCACGATCACTCGCGCGGCTGCATTCTGGACAAGCTGAAGTCTCCGAATGCTCTTCAAGGGCTGCCCCATGTAGATCACGTTGCAGTAGTCCAGTCTAGAGGTCACAAGGGCACGAGTGACTGTTGTGAGGGCCTCCCGGTTCAGGTAGTGATGCAACTGGCGCACCAGGCGAACCTGGGCAAATGCCCCCCTGGTCACAGCCGACAGATGGTGTTCGAAAGTCAGCTGTGGGTCCAGGAGGACTCCCAAATTGCGAACCCTGTCTGAGGGGCATACTGTTTGACCCCCCAGCCTGAGAGATGGAAAACTTGGCCAATTAGTAGGAGTGAAACACACCAGCCACTTGGTCTTATCCGGATTGAGTACAAGCTTGTTAACCCCCATCCAGACCCTAACAGCCTCGAGGCACTGGCACATCACATCAACTGCTTCACTGAGTTGGCACGGGGCGGACAGATACAACTGTGTATCATCCGCATACTGATGGTATTTTATCCAGTCGAATGATCTCACCCAGCGGCTTCATGTAGATATTAAATAGGAGGGGGGAGAGGACCGAACCCTGCAGCACCCCACAGTTCAGGGGCCTAGGGGTCGATCTCTGCTCTCCAACCAACACCGACTGCGATCTGTCCGAGAGGTAAGAGGAGAACCACCGTAGAACAGTGCCTCCCACCCCCACCTCCCGCAGTCGTCGCAGAAGGATACCATGGTCGATGGTATTGAAGGCCGCTGAGAGGTCAAGGAGCACTAGGACGGAGGCATGACTTCCATCCCTGGCTCTCCAGAGATCATCGATCAGTGCGACCAAAGCGGTTTCCGTGCTGTAGCCAGGCCTGCAATGGGATTTGAAATGTTTCCAAGAAGGTGTCTCCTAAATTCTGCCATACAGAACATCAGAGTGATGGGCAGATTAGAATAAAAATTCACTGCAGAAAATCAGCTATTGATTTTTTTCAGGAATAATCTTTTTATGCTCTGCATCTATTTCTATCCACCTCATGAAAGGTTTTGGTGATTTTGTTTGACCTTCCCAAAGGGCTCAAATAGTAGTTGGCCTGAGAAATCCTGTATTGAAAAACTGACGGCTGATCTTCACAACTTTCTAATCTTGGCAGGTATATTAGATTTTATTTGATTTACTTATTCGAGATTATATCAAATCATCAGTTTAGAAATATGCAATGGATGGATTCAGGTAGAATTGTAATTTGAATTTATACAGTGAGATCTGTACCCAATCTAAGCAGAAATAACCTTAACCGAGTCTATAATTTTTTATTTCTTAAATTTATATGCTGCCCATTTCATGAAGTGACTCTGGGTGGTTTAAATCACAAAGAACAAAAATATGTGACATTTTTCCTGTATTCTGTGATGGCAATACATGTATTAAAAACTTCAGCAGAATCCAGAAATTCAAATGTTGAAGAAAGTGTGAAAATGTGTATTTTGAAGATCTACTAGATTAGCAGTCACTGACTTGATAGCAATACAACCTTTCAGTATTTTCCTGTAGTTCCTGCAGTTTATAGTATATAGGATAAATGTGCTACAATAATTAGCAGGAAGCAATAGATAGAACCAGCTGAGCTTGCAAATTATATTCTATGTAATAAAGTGTGTATAATAAAATATAAATAAAGTTTATATAATAAACTTTTGTTGCTGAGTAGTGTTTATTTATAAGTAAACATCAGACGAGGAGCTATCAGTAGAAAAATGTGCCTGTTTTATTTAATCTAAAGGGTTAAGTAGGAAATCTCAATTTACAAAATGAAAATCAGTCTTAGAAACACAAATAGCAAACCTCAATATTTAAACAGATCCCCCCCACAAAAAAGACATACCTTTCCCCTTCCCTCCCTCCCCCCAATCCCCCCTCCCCTCCCCCTCCCCTCCCCCTCCCCCCCACAACCTCCCAGAGCAAATACAGGGTATAAACATTTAGCGATCATACACTAAAATAAACTAACTAACTTTAGCATCGTCCCTTCGCTTGTATTTTAACTCCCCTTTTGTAAAGCTAACTTAGATAAGTTGTAACATTCCTTGTTCATTCATTCATAAGCTAACTGAAATTTCTTAGTCCCATATTTATTTTGAATATAATCAATCCATCTTCTCCATTCCAGCTTGTATTTCTCATCTGAATGGTCCTTGAGGTATGCTGATATTTTAGCCAACTCTGCTAAGCTTGTTGCTTTTAACGTCCATTCTTGAATAGTAGGCAATTCTTCCTTCTTCCAGTACTGCGCCACCAACAATCTTGCTGCCGTTGTTAAGTTCAGAATAAAATTAGTCTCTATAACTGTACAATCTGTAATTATACCTAACAAGAATAACTGAGGAGTAAACTTTATCCTCTTTTTAAGAATATTTTGAATAATCCACCATATTTTTATCCAAAATGCTTTGACTTTTTTACAAGTCCACCATATATGATAATACGTAGCATCAGCACAATCACATCTCCAGCATTTAGGTTGTAAGTTCGGGTACATACAAGCTAATTTTTTAGGATCTAAATGCCATCTATAAAACATCATGTAAAAATTATCTCTCAAGTTTTGGGCTTGCGTAAATTTTACATTTCTTACCCATATTTTTTCCCATGTTTCCATCATTATTGGTTCTTCAAAATTTTGTGCCCATTTTATCATACAGTCTTTAACTAGCTCTGTTTCAGAATCTATTTCTATCAATATATTATATAACCTTTTATATGCATTTGACTCTGGTCCCTAATTTGTTTTACTAAATTATCCTCATTTTGCATAATACCAATTTTCTGGTCTTTTTCCCATTTGGCCTGTAGCTATCCATACTGAAACCAGGTTTGACTTACCTTTTCCTCTTTTAATACATTCTAAGGTTTGAACTGTAGTACACCTCTTTCTATGGTGAGAAGCTCTCTCTATGTGGTTACATCCTGTTTTTGTTCTATGCTTATATTCTCTATCGCATGTCTGGGTACTGCCCATATAGGTATCTTATCATTTAATTTATATTGGTATTTTTTCCAGACATACAATAGGGCATTCCTTAAGATATGACTTTTAAAATTCTTATCTGCCTTCATATCGTATATTAAATTAGCATGCCAACCAATTTTCTATAATCTTAGAAAATTCAGTAAATATACTGCACTGATCCCAAAGGAAAAAGAACCTTGGACAGTCCACCTAAATTAGTAGATCGTGATCTACTGGCATTCTTTTGAATATACAGATAGTCTTTGATTTACCACCATTCATTTAATGGCCATTTAAAGTTACAATGGCACTGGGGAAAAAAACGTCATGACAATTTTTTACACCTATAACTGTTGTAGCATACCAATGGTCAGGTGATCAAAATTCAGATGTTTGGCATCTGGTTCATATTTACAAAGTTTGCAGCATCTTGGGGTCATGTGATCACCTTTTGCAACCACCTGACCAAGTCAACTGAGAAGCCAGATTCACTTAACTGGGTTACTAACAACTACAGGGATTTATTTAGCAACTGTAGCAAGAAAGGTCCCAAAATGAAGCAAAAAAAATCACTTAAAACCTGTCTCGAGGACTACCTGCCATGCAGAAAAACTTCATTAATTCAGTGCAAATGGATAGGCATAATATGGTTGCTGTTTAAAGAACCGATCAAATAGACTTATACCTTTTCCAATCCATATCTTATTTAGTTTCCAAATCCAATCCTCAAAATGATTTGGGATTTAATCTTAGGGTAACTAAACCTAAATAAACCTTTTTTCATATATTTCATTAGTTGAAAATGAATTTATTTGTATACACCATTCTTCAGAAGTTCAAGGAAGTATAAAAGGAATGGCTAAATAATATACCCTATTGTTTGAGATAAAATGAATATTCCTTTTCATTGAAGAAAATGTCTTTATTTTTAGCAGCACTAAAAAGTATATAGAAACTCTAGTTGTGTTAAGAAAATATTTTCCTAATTTCTTTGTCAGCAGGTTATAAAAAAGAAAATTAAACGTATCTTCATATATAATCTTTTATTAAGACAACTGTAATTTATATACAACAACGTATGTACAAGGAAAAGAATGTACAAGAATTAAAGCTGCAGCCTAGCACTCTGACAGTTTGCCAAATCCTTTTCTTTATCTTCTGGTTTAGTATATTATGCATTTTTTGCACTCTTCACAATACCTATTCAGTTGACATCTTGAAAAGCACAGTGCAAATAATCCATACATTCATCTATCAACTTCAACACATATTTTCACTGGAGAAAATAATGTAATGTAGCAGTAGTTCAAAGTAACCAGTGGAATGTGTTATAAATAAAATTCTGAAGAAGTATGGAACAAACAACTATCTGTTTTCACAGTATAACATGGTAGAGCTCCAGACTAAAGGCTAAAAGAAATTTGAAGAAAAAAAAAATAACCAAAAAATATCTGGTTGGACACCACTAGTCTTCCAGAGAATAATTTTAAGATTATACTCTGGATGGTCTTAAAATATACATCAATTTACTAACAATGAAATGCTTCTGTCCCCCCTCCCTCCCCCAATGTTTAAAATTATTTATACTCTAATCCTACTAATGGATGGACAGAGTGAAAGAAGCAGCAAACAAGCCTTAATTGGCTCATATGAAAGTTAGAAATAAATGTACAGTTTTATCACAAATATATTCCTACATACATATTATACAAAAAAACATTTTTCCATTCGAAACATGTAGTATCAATGAACATATCAATTTTTTAAGTCAGCATTTCAAAATAAAACAGTACAAGGTTTAAATGCCACAGGATATAGAGGGTACATAGTGTGTTCGAATGTCCAACAAAGTGCATTCTGCACTGGATTTCAATTCATGTGGCATTCCTTCTGTGGAGAAAAAAGAGAAATCAAGATTTAGAATGTGGTTTCACTAGAAAATGTAGTAGAATATCTAACACAAGTTCAATGAAACTGCCAAAAATCATATGATGATTTTCCCTCTCCCAACAGAGCTCTCGTTAAATTGAAAGTGGTGGATAGAGGTCTAAAATCAAGTAGATCTTAGCCCATACAGTATAATCACAATTCCAACCAGCCCTACATCCATGAAATGCAATACATTTAGCTTCCAGAACCTTTGTTATGATAATATGACAATAGACAATGTATGACTCTATAATGCTAGCCTAAAGTTATTAGTGAGTAGAAAATCAGAGTGAAGAGCCTATAAAGATAGTCCTCAACTTACAACCATTCATTTAATTACCATTCAAAGTTACAAAGGCAATGAAAAAAGATGAGTTTTGAGCAGGTCTCAGACTTGTGACCACACAATTCACGTGATCAAAGTTTGGTTGCTGGGCAACCAGCATGTATTTATAATGAGTGCAGCCATTCTGGGGTCTTGGAATGGTGATTTGTACGGAAAATCAATGGGGATAACCAGATTCGCTTAATCATCTCATGAGTCACATAACAACTGTAGTGATTCGCATAACAATCATGGCAATAAGGTCATAAAACGTGACGTGACTCGTTTACCAATTGCCTTGCTTGTTATCAGCAGAAATTTTTGGCTCAATTGTGGTCGTAAGTCGAAGACTATCTGCATGTGACAAAGGGGATTTGTTATTTAATAATACTCTAATGCAGTGTTTCTTGACCTTAGCGACTTTAAGTCCTATGGACTTCAACTCCCAGAATTCAGAGCAGAGCTGGCTGGGGAGTTCTGGGAGTTGAAGTCCACAGGACTTAAAGTCGCCAAGGTTGAGAAACACTGCTCTAATGAGATAAAGAGAAACATCATACATTTCTATAATCCAAAGATACAGGTGAAATGTTTATACCTAGCTTTGGTATCTCAAAGGTAGTATCTTGCTCTTGCAAAGTAAAGTCAAGGGAGAGACTCTGCATTCCAGCTTCATTTAATAGGAAGCCTTTTCCACCAATGCTGTTTGGTTGCCACTCAGAGCTGTTGAAGAGCTGCCAGAGAGGAAAGATAAAAGAAATCAGTAACGTGAACTGTTTTCTAGTTCCATTCAAAAACACTATTAATTCCTTTCTAAGATGCAGGTTACAAAACAAAGATTGCATCCTCATTCTTAGGTTACATGGATTCTTGCAATCTAATGTGGTTCAGAAGCAAAGTAAGACTTCCTAAAGCAGGAGTGTCAAACTTGCATTGTCATGGCGTTGTCAAGTGACGTATTGGGACTTTTTATCCCCTTCACTAAACCGGGTGTGGGCGTGGCCAGCATATGATGCCCTAAAGTATCCCTTCACAACCAAGACAAATGGGAACTCTTGTACACATTGCATGCCCGCCCACCCCTTTGATTACTCCCCTTGGACTTCATGTATTGTCCCAATGCCAAAATTATTTACAAAGCCAAAATTATTTAAATAGAGAGAGAGTCTTACCAAGTCATACAGTGGACTCTCCTCATCTTCATCAGTTATTGTGAGGATATACGAAGCCATCAGGTAAGGGAAGGGGAAGAGAAAAGAAACATACTCAATGAATTTCAGAATTCTTGTTTACTAAAAGTTTATTTTCCAGTTTTCCATTATCAACAATAACACCTTTCTAGTCAATGACAAAATTAAAATAAAGCATTGGATAATTTATGCTCGTACAAGTAATGCCTGTCTTCAGTTCACACTGGCTTAATATCTAGAATTCTTTTTTACTGTAAAAGGCAGGTTGTAATTAAGTATTTATAAATCTATATTTCAATAGGAGAGATTTAGATACGTATTTCCATTCCCTTAATAAAATCAATGAGATTTACATGGGCTTAACTTTCACTGGGTCAGGTCTGTAATAAGCTAAATTTTTTAAAAACCACTTTTATATCATTACATCACCCCCATAAAACCTAATTCTAACAAAGAATGCATCCAATGAGATGAGACTACATAGGAAGCTTTGACTTTTTAAAAAGAAGGTAGAGACATCCTTCCTTAATCTGATTCTCAGCTCCAAGCAGCTGAAAATTGTATTATCTAAGGGATTCTTGCAGCTGAAAGTCCAATCCATGTGGGCAGTTGACCTAAATCCTTCGGTTCTCTTGGTTCTGGTCCCTCAATCCAATTATGATCAATCCGCTGGTTCTGAACAATTGAATACTAACCTTCAGAAGACGAACAGCAGGGTGAAACCTGAAGTCTGTAAAGGTTGTTTGTGCTGTCAGGGGTCGGCATATCCATTTGGCAATTTCTCCAGGCATCATTGTTCAATTCATATGAAACACCTAAAAAATTGAAAGTATGAGATTTATAATGCAAGAGATACATTATTCACACAAACAAAATGATTGACATCACACACACACCAGGATGAACAAAACATGAGATACTATGCCAGACAAGTAACTCATATTGCAGCTTAAGCCGATGATCACAAATGCTAATTCAATGTCCGAGTTCCTACAACATACTCAACCACAAACCTAATCAACCCCATTTCAGGTGGTCATATACATCCAATCTTTTCATTTTCTTTAGTTTTGAGAAATTTTCCAATTGAATAAAAGAAAAAAAATGTCTTAATTCCTTAACATCCCTGACAGCCTAACTTTTCTTTACTCAAGCAAACCGGAAAATGGACTCAGCAGGCATGATTTTTCCTTGGGGGACCCACACAACTGATTAAAATTGTTTCTTACCAAATGTGCTCCCCACTTCCATGTCCTCTGTTGCATAGTTGGGAAGCACATAGCCACTGTGGTCATCAGGCAACTGAATGCTGTTTGTTGCTTTGACTGTCTCTTCTTCCTTAATATCCTCGACTGACTGCAAAAGAGGAAGGACCAGATTATGGCAAAATGTAAACTTTATGTCTTTTAAGGCAGTAGCCCCTAACCTTTTGGGTACCAGGGACCAATTCTGTGGAAAAAAGTTTTTCTGCTGACCGAAGGGAGCATGGTTCATATGTTGCCTGCATCGAATGGATGGGGCTTCGTTTGTTTGTGTGGCCCAGTTTTTGACATGCCGTGGTCCATGGAACAGGGGTTGGAGACCCATTTTAAGGTCAAGACATGTGAATGTGTTTATTTAGTTGTAATCAATATTACCCCCTTGGAATGTATTTCTGCCCAGCTTTCAGCAGAAGTAAATTATTGGAGCATTCCTTTTCTTGCTTAAGATTCATTTTCATACAATGAAATGGCCTTTAGATGACAATTGTCTATAGCTAGGATATGAGTGGCACAGTTGAGCAAGCTGGGAATTAGGTAACTGATAAAAAGTAATCAAGAAACTAAAAATATGTCAACTGACTCCCAAAATGCTTCTCTACAGATAGTCCTCAACTTATGACCACAATTGAGCCCCAAATTTCCATTGCTGAGCAAGAAAGTTGTTAAATGACTTTTACAACCTTTCTTGCCACATTTGTTAAATGCGGTTGTTAGGTTAGGAACATGGTTGTTAAGTGAATTTTGCTTCCCCATTGACTTTGCTTATGAAAAAGTCACAAAAGGGGGATCACATAACCCCAGGAAGCTGCAACCGTCATAAATACACGCCAGGTTGCTAAGTGTCTGAATTTTGATCCTGTGACCCCAGAGATACTGCAACCATTAAGTGTGGAAAAATAGTCATAAATCACTTTTTTTCAGCACCATTGGAACTTGGAAAGGTCACTAAATGAATGGTTGTAAACTGAGAACTACAAGCATTTCCTTCAACAGGAGTGATTAAGCTATTGAAGAAAAGACATACGTTGTATGTATGGTTTTACATAGTTTATGTTTTTTAATGATACGTTTTATGATTTTTATGGTTCTGGATATTAGTGTTATGGCCAGCTACCAGTGTTGTGTTTTTTGGTGGGTAGCCATACAAATCTTTTTAAGTACATACCTTTCTTGGGCTCTTGCTTTTTGGAGACTTTGACTTTCTTTCTGTTTGAAAAACAAAAACAAAAACACAGGCTTAGCATAAAGACATTTTAAGAGAGAATGGGTGATGGACAATGCAATTGCCAGACAATTTTGGCATTATCCATCTTATAATATTTTCTTCTCCAAGTTTGCAAGAGTGTAGTTCTGTTGGCCACAAAGCCATAGCCATTCTTGGACATTTTTACTATGGATTTTAGCTGTTGCCGTAAAACTGACAACTTGGCTCCCTTTTATGTAACAAATTTTATATTACAAGTATTGGGAATCATACCCAAACTTCGTATGTTTTGAGCAATACCTTTTTTCTCTGATTTTACTAGGGGTAAAATCCTATAGACTCGAACAGCGCTGGGTCCTTTGCTAATGCTTTGATCCTTCACTTCTTGAATGTCAGGCAAGGAATTCATGGCACAGCGGAAATTTGCCTTCCATGTTTTTGGATCAGGGTCTACATCACCTTCTTTGTATTTCCCTGTAAAAAGACAGATGGTGTAAATCTAGGTATGCAAGAAACAAAGTAAAAACCATATCCAGCCAGCAGGATCCTGACATGTTATACTAAGGTCCTGAAAGGAACCCACTGTCATTTCGGTGTGCTTGACATTGTCTCTTTTCACTCTGTGCAGTTTAGTGTAATTCAGACATATAAACATACTGTTGATAACAAACTTTAGTTATTGAAGGTATCAACTGAAGTGAGAAGTTAGCTATTACCAAGTGACCCCACTGATTCCAATAGGCCCAATCCACCTATGACTATATGATTAGGTGACACATTCGACTAACTGTATTTAACTATTCTATGAACAACTTCTTACTTATCTATTGCTAGTGAATTATGACTTGTAAAATGGCACAAAGAGGGCCTTGTTATTGTGCTTTTATTTTATTTTTTATTTGCACTTTAGAGTTACAGTGATTAAGATGGGCAGCAATACATATTTGTGTGTTTCTTAAATAAACACATACATTTTGAATACATCAGACAACATACAAGAGCCATTTTTGATAACCAAAAAATCGAGGGGGAGGGGAGAAAGGTAGAAAAATACAGAAAGGCTCAAGAGGCAGTTGTAATACTATCACCATCACCTTTCTGTAACAACATACATATTAAGGGAGATTCAAGAACACTTCAGCAATGAACAATTGATTGCTCATTGCAAAGAGAGATTCTGTCAACATGCCAAGGTAGTATTGAGTAGCAAGCCCATAAATCCACTCCATAGTACAGACTTATACTGTACATAGATAGATACATAGATACAGAGAATGACCAGCCCATCCTTATCTCCGGAAGTGATACGACTTGGGAAAAAAGATTCCTATTTTTCTCTCATTAGCTGTTCATGTAGACTGTTGGTCAAAACTCTTAGGATGCTTATAACTCTGACATGGAAACACTGTACAATAGCACAAACTTATGGGCTTCGGCGTGCTACAAATATGCACAAGTCAGCCGCTGAACATATATATTATCAACTAGTTCCAGGATAAATACACAGTCCTTTCCAGCTGTTTTAACTAGTAAATGCTGGGGTTGTCCTTGCTTCAAAAACTATTTAGAGTTGTTTTGGAATGGCCAGGAGCAAGATCTGTTTGTCAGACTTTCATGCAAGCTTAAAAAAATGTTGCATGTTGTAAGAAGGCACTGCCTTTGGGCTCTGATGCATTCTGAAACCCGAATTGTTTACAGCGTGCAACTCCCTATTAGTATACTGACCACAGATACTCAAGAAGAAACCACAAACTCTTCGCCTAAAGAGGCAAGGCAAGGCAAGGAAAAGGGATCCCTTTGACTAGTGTTAATATGATGATTCATCCCTCAAATATAGTAACCGTTTGATTCTCTAGAAAATCTCTAGAAATGTTTCACCATCACCAGGATAAAACGGCACATACCAGTATGAACGGCCCAGTTTTTGAACAGGCAGGCATCTTTTTCCAGTTCCCACCCATGCTTAGCTGCATGTTTCCAAGGGATCTGGAACATTTTATCTTTCTGCAATTGAAAAAAAAAATACAATTCTGAATAAGCATCTCTGAATTGCACAGACGAAAGAAAATCAAGAAAACGATAGAAAGCTGAAAATGAAGAACATCCCTCGATCTATGAATTAACCAAGTAGTAGACAAGCCTACATTTCTGATGATTTATTTCATTTAGCATGTGTCTTGTCTACTGAATATAGCCACAAATTCAATAGCATAGCATTTCATAACAAGCTGTTTATAAAACAAAATAAACAAAGGCATATTAATTTATTTCCCTACAGTTTACCATAACATATGTAAATATTCTGGATGCAGTCTTAGCCAAAGAGAAATGAGCCTTATTAGCGCTGCCTGAATCTCTTACATATCTCAATTATTTGGCATTTTAAAAAGCTATAAAAGTGCAAGAACATATCATCAAGTTATCTCAGTTGTAGAGTTCAGAGTGACATTAAAATTAATTTTAAACATAACATCAAATACATTAAATATTTATTTAATTTGCATTCTCAGTTTCTTTTAATATTTTTGCTCTTTTGATCTTGGCAGTTTTTTCCCTTCAGCAACAAATTATTGCACTGAAGCCTCACTGCTTTCCTCACTATAATGTTTCATTTTCTACAATAACCTTGTTTTAAACTTAAAGCAAAAAAAGTACACAAAGCTAACCTTTTAAAAGATATTGCAAGAATGCAAGTTTTCTATACCTTATTGAGCCAATGAAGTCCAGGAATCTTATTTGAATTAATCTGCATTTCCAGCCAAGGTCTCATGCGCATCCTTGTTTGTGGCATTCTGGCTCTAAAAAAGAAAAGTCAGGGACTGTAAGCACAAAATAAAATCTCTAACTTCTAGAAATATCTTGGCTCATATTGTTTGCCCTAAAATTGTTTATTTAAATCTATTTCCTCTAATTTACCTTATAAAGAAACCAGTGTTTTTATTCATATAATATCATCTGTATGTGCAGTGCTTCACAAAGTACAAGATACTAAGAAAGTTAGTATCATTACATCATGAATATTACAATTATGTTACTTTTAAATCAATAACGTGAAAAGCCAATCTAGTTAGCAGTCAAGATGCTGACCCAGAAGCCAGGAAACTGAATTCTACTCCTGCCTTAGGTGTGATAAGCAGCAGTCTAGGTAAATTCCTCTCCTTGAGTTACAGTATTTTTCGGTACCTTTCCCCACCTCTCCCAAAAAAGAGGCTGAAAATCTAGGTGCATCTTATACACTGAATACAGCATTTTTGGCCTCCTGAAACCCCACCCCCTTCACAAAAATGGATGTGCAGAGGGTTTGGGAGGCCTGCAAAGTGCTCCTGGGGGCTGGGGAGAGCAAAAACAAATGAGAACCCCAGCCCCCTGGACCACTCTACAAGCTTCCTACAAATCTTAGTGCATCGTATATAATTCACACAATGCAACCTTGGAGGGGCTGGTGTCTTGAGGGCATTCTCTCTGCCTTTTATTCTTTACTTTGCTTTTATTTCTCATTCTATTTTAATTGTACCTTTCTATATGGTTTTATGATTTTGATCAAAATAGCAGGAAGGGCTAAATGAAGGTATCAGAAATGTATCAAGAATCATATTAGCACTGGTGGCATGTATGCATATCAGTGGTGGGTTACGACGGGTACAGTACAGGCGTACCTGTGCCTGCCGGGAGCACCAGGTTCTGTTCCGGTACGGTGCTCCGGAGAGCCCATCCACACTCCTTACCAGTATTTGAGGTTTTTGGGGCTTCCGCACACGTGCACAGAGCATATGGCACCTGCGCAATGCTCCACTGAGCAGCTGGAGCGTCACAGAGGCATCACAGGCAATAAGTATGCATGCGCCCAGCCCCGTTGCAACTGAACCCACCAATGATGTGAGACAAGTGTGGGAGAGCTCTCAGAGAAGAGCTTTGAGTCATCAAACAATGGCCCAGGATTATTGTATTTTCCAGGTGCACATGATAAATTCCTCCCATGGTCCCAAACTCCATTTTGTATTCTGTTCTTTCCCTCAAACTAAAATGCTACTATTACTGAAAACGTGAAACTGAAAACGTGTATTTTCTTGAATAACCCCATCAAAACAGCAGGCAAGGTTTAAGGGAGATCATCTCCCACCTGATCATTCCCAGTGTTTTGTTTTACCCCTTAAACTTTGATACAATACAGTTCTTTTCTTGAAGCATCACTTCTTAAGAATGCTACAAATTTAACTGACTAGTGGGAGCTACAGCCATTCATAAATTATAAAATGTTTGCAGCTTAGATGAAAACCAAACTGATAAGATTTTTTCAGGGAACAACATGTTTAATTTTCAGATGGTACCTTCAGACCAAATTGTAACACATACTATTCCTATAGATATCTTTAAAAATAAAAAGCTACCCAAAAGGCAATTTTCATCTTCCAAGGTAAAGTGGAAATGGCTTGTCTCTATTTCTCACACACACACACCCCCCACAATTTACAAATAGCTTTAACAAAACTTGTACAAATGAGGTTTTTTTTTTTTCATCATGGGTACATTGACAGGCTAGGGTGCAATAAAATTGCAGAGAATCAGATCCTCAAATATCCTGATCAGGCATCATATATACTTAAGAACAGTTCCACTAGGAATTGTTGCCCCATCTCCTGTGAGTCTACTCAGCTCCAATCCAGCTCCTTATGCTATCCTGGTTGAGGGAGGGAGGGAGGAAGAGACTGCAGAGTAACTGCACTGCTTGTATGTAGGTGTCCACCTAAGTTTTTTTCTTTTGTCAGAAGAACAAAAATGCAACAGAAGTTCCACTCATCTATAACAAGAATAGGGCTTAGATCGCCACACCCCAGTCCAGCTTTTATCACATTGACCTCCACCCTCCCAATGCAGCTGGATTTATTACCTCCTAATATTCAGTTTGGACAACTCTTTTTAAGTTTAATGATATTTCTACCTAGTGAACTTTCCCCTGAAATGCCTAACAGATGCAGAGTGCCTTTTACTCACAGTAATAAGAATCAGAGCTGAAAATGTTCCTTACACTTAGGGGAATTTTTTATAAAACAGCATGAGATTCTGCACTTGGACTGTTGTCATTTGGCACACTAGCAAACACAAGGCTTGAAGATTTCCTGTTTGCAAGATTTGGATCAGGGCCAGATGGTTTCAGAGTGCACAACTTCATTCAGGGAGAAACACAATTAATTCAACTTTAATAAAAAGGATCTCATCTTTATTGTTTAAATCCTTAACAAGACCATTTACGAAGAAAAAGGTCAAGAATATCCGCTGCTTTTCGAGAGGTTTACAATTAGCCCTTTGAATCGTCTATGTTCCAACTACTGGTAATAGTAGGGACTTACAAGGACTTACAAAGGTCCCAAGCCAATTCAAGCTTGTAATTCAGCTCTAGCTGGTGTCAAGACTCCTTCTGGCAAAGCATATTCCTATGTATCACACTGATCTCCAAGGCTCTTGTGGCAAAGGGTATTCCAAAGGGTGAACCAAAGGAATTTTACATTTTCATGCACTTGTTACAGGAGCAAAACTATGCACTGCATGTGTTTGCCCTAGGACACTTAAGGAGACACCTGCAAATGCAAATCATATATTTACTTCCATGGAAAAACCTCTATGCTGAAGGCAAGGGGGTGGAGGTGGTTTATCAGCAAAGTCTGAATGGTCAAATTGAAATATTTAAATTTGAAGCATGATCCTTCTGTGCCAGATGTGTTATGATTCTTCTGTGCCACCAGTTTGTCTCACATGTATTCATCCCTGCAAGGGCTTCAAGAGAACAGCAGCCCAATGGAGATCTCTACTCCTTTATCCAGCCTCTTCCGCAATCCTTTCCAAAATTCTGGTTTGTTTTAAAATTTATTCTCCTGTTGGAATTTCTGGACTGCACTCAAAGATACCCAGAGCTAACAGTTGGTCCGTCTCTCCTCACTCCGCCCCTTTTTTTTCTCTTCTCTCTCCAAGCTCTACTTCCTGGTCCAAACAACAAAAGCAGCAACAACACCCATTTACTGGAAATCATGGTCACACAATTCTCTTTGGCAAAACTCGGATACAAACAGAGCCAACCAAGCCACTAACATTTTGCAACTTTGCAAATACAAGTATTACCATTTAAAAACTAACCATTGCCATTTAAAAACTAACACAACACATGCGCCTTTCTCACTTCGCCAGCTTTCCCTTACAGAGCGCCGGTAGCATCTGTTGCGCTAGCTCTACTGAAGCCGCTGTGCGTGCGCGCTTCTGCAAACACCTGACTCCGCGCTTACAAGCAGCGGGAATACATCTTATTTGTATATATCCCGCCTTTACTGGTTTTTTTAAAAAATAAAGAACTGAAGGCGACGAAAAAATGCATACCCCTTCCCCTCTTCATATTTTTCCCAAAACAACCACCCTGTGAGGTGGGTTGGGCTGAGACAGACTGACTAGTCCAAAGTCATCAAACCCGACTGTTCTGCCTGTGGCGGGACTAGAAGTCACCGCACCCACCCACTCATTTACTTTGAGAACATTTCCGCCTTTTTTAACGCGCTTTACAACGGGAGAGTCTCCCGGCTCCGGAGTAGATCCCAATTGGCCAGGAAAGGAAGTTTTTCTTTTTAAAGAAATTCTCTCTGCAAACGATTAACCGCTTCGGATGCCCGCAGACTAGATTTCTCCCTGTCTAAATAGGGCTAAGGGGGAAAGGCACCTGCAGATCATCGCAGAGCAAAAATAAATAAATAATCAAGTAGACCCCGGTGGATCTACTTAAACCTCCGATCCTAGCCTCGGTGGTCTTAAGAGCGCTCCTGCCACCCCACCCGCCTCATTCCTGCGAGACCACGGAACCGCTCCGGTGGGTGAAAGTTATTCAGGTGAGTATTGCCCAGCGTACAGAGGAATTATTGAGTCTGCACCTCCCTAACGGTCTGGTTTGGCTCTGCAACCAAACAAGACGGACAGACTTCAACGGGTAATTAGAACTGCAGAAAAACCTGCCTTCCATTGCACGAGTCAAAAAGAGGGCTATGAAAATATCTACTGACCCCTCGCATCCTGGACATAAATTGTTTCACCTTCTGCCCTCAAAACGACGCTATAGAGCACTGCACACCAGAACAACTAGACACAAGGATATTTTTTTCCCCAAATGCCATCAGTTTAACAACTAATTCCCACAACACTATCAAATTATTTACTAAGAATGTATTATTATTATTATTATTATTATTATTATTATTATTATTATTATTATTCACTTCCTTCCTAGTATCTCTCTCCTCACTTATGACTGTAACTATGTTGCTTGCATTTTTCAATTTATATTAACTTTGACTATCATTAAGTGTTGTATTTTTTTTTATTCTCAATGAATGTATTTTATTCTCCATATGTACACTGAGAGCAGATGCACCAAAGACAAATTCCTTGTGTGTCCAATCACACTTGGCCAATAAAGAATTCTATTCTATTCTAACTTGCACCGAACTGCGAAGTGGTTTAGGCGCCAGGAGCTGGACCAAGACCCACCTTGTAGGACTTGATCGAGAATCACACCCTTCGACAACACCCGAGCGATCGACAACGTCTTCTCGTGCAAGCTCCACTTGTGCTCAGCTTCAGATATTCTCCGTTTCTGCAGCCGACTCTCCAGGGGGAGTCTGTATTATTCTACAGGTCAGGGAATCCCCCTCCTGGAGTGGCGGGGGGAGACACAAACCCTGCCGCTCTGGCCAATCAACGCCCCGAAAGCTTTGCGCTGCGGCCAATCAGCGCTTCAGGCACGCCGCTGTATAGAGGAGCCTGATTTCTGAGAAATCAGGCTATTGAAAACCAGCGGCGGCGGGGGGGGAAGTCCGACTTCTCTTCCCCGCCCCTTTCTCCAAGTTTGGCGGCGTGTTGGTTACATTGCACGAAGGAAGGAAACCCTTGATTCTTGTTTTGAAATGCAAAAAGCCGGGGCACGTGGACCCTTCCTAGGGCTCCGCAAATCTTTTCCTGCCAGCCCAACACCCACGCGCACGTAACCATCCGAGCCATCCCCCGGTAACAACCCGCGATCCAGCCTGCCTTGAAATCGAGGGGTTGAGTCGGGCTCAGAGGAGGGTGACCACCTCGTTATTTTCGAGCTGAGCCCACCCACGCCCCATCCGGGAGGAAGAGCAGTTGGAGAGGATCACAGCTGTTTTTTTTTTTTTTTTAATTTAAAACATTCGGCATACATAAATGTTTGGAACCTAGAAGTTTTCGGGGTCAGAGTCCACCGAGTGTCTGATAAATCCTATAATTTATAGTTTCAAAACTATGAAAACAAAGTGGCATGTTTACTTATTATTTACCCGACCTTGAGCTGAATGAAGGGGAGGGCCTCATAAAATATTTTTTTCCCATTTTAACAGACCTCCAGGATAATATCTCAGTGCCAGAGCTGAACTTCAGCCTGGGATGCAGCTGAAACATCTGAAGCTCCCTTAAGAATGCCTCCATCCCAAAACCTCCACCCCAAAAGCACCACCACCCCAGATATGACAGACTACAAAGCCCATAATCTCTACTCAAGATCTCGTGTGTGGTATCCCAAGCAGAAAAGTATCAGTTTTGCCCTTCCTGTATCTAGAAGAATATGCATAAATTCTCTTCTTAATAGAATATACACGGGTCTCTTTGTTTTCCCGGACAGCCATATACAAAGAAGCCCCCTCCCCAAATACAGCAACCCTTTTCCTAAATATGGACACATTTTTCTTTAGAGTCAGGTCAGTTTGGCTCAGAAGTGGATCACCAGTGCAGGAAGCAGAATAGCCTTTCCCTTTGCTGTGTTGCCTTTAAGGAGAAGCCGGAATACTCTCCAAAGCCGATAATGCATTTATCTGGATTCCTGCAAAAAATCAGGGATTGGACTCCCAGCTAAAGAACCTTTTTCAACTCTTAACATTTTACAAAATAGGTTTATTTCTCCAAGGGTATGGAACTTGCTTAGCTTTGGCTCTGGGGTGCCCTTAGTGGAGCATTGCATGGAGGTTCGGTGGAAAGGGAAGGATATGGGCTATAAGCAGACAACTTTGGCGAGGGGGGAAAGGAAAAGCATCAGGTTAAAAAAATGGGGTGGGGGCATGTCAGAAGTATATGTAGTTAGTGCAGCAGGAGGAGGGAGAACCAGGCTAGGAGGATCCAGTTCTCCAATCAAAACCTTGAGGATCCAGTCAGTCCATAAGTTTTTCCAAACAAGTTCCAAGAAGGAATCTTGGGGAACACACACACAAACACACACACCAACATCACATCACCCTCCCTAATCCAGTGTTCTTTCAAACTTCTGGGATTCTATTGCGATCTTGACCATCGCAGCATGCTCAGAGGATGGCAAGTTGGAGAAGGTATGTGTATCTGAACATTCAGCACTCCATTATCGTTTCTTCCCCAGTATGCCCTCAATATGAACTTGGAGTGAATTCAGGTGATATGGGGAAGCTGGTTGATCCCATCTCCATTTCACATTGGAATCCTATGCCCACACACAAAATGAGAATGATACAAATTACTATGAGCAAAATACCATAAGAAATGCAGGGCATTAGTCCAAACATACCTTGAAGGCTCAAGGTTAGGAAACGGTGAGAAAACATATCTAGCCGTAGCAACTTTCAAAGATACTAGACTATGGACTTTATGTTACTCACAACCCTATAGTGGGTTCCTATTCCAGGAAATCACTTGACTGTCATGATAGAAAAGATTGGCGAAAGCAAACCATCCTTTTGAAATGAAACGGATTTAGTACAACCTGTCATTACTGTTTAATTGATGCAGTTATAATGGAATACTCATCCTTAATAAACCCATGTCAAGCAAAGCTGGGAATATTAATTTATAATTTCCTGGATTTACGGTAGCTATGTAATTTGACTGAAGAGGAAGTACAAATCTAAAGCATGTGTAATAAAACATTATACCTTTTGGCTGGGGCTAGAAGCAGTAAGATCTTATTTTAATAACTATGCAGATTGCTTAGTTTAGCCATATTTTTAAAAATTCATTCGCATCCACAGATCTACTGTCTAACCCAGAAGATTCATATAGGGGCAAGAGATGAACTGTGTTGTTTCCCCACAAGTGTTCTTTTCTATCTAGGCCTGCTCATCACAATTTAAATACCTTCTCTTTTTTTTCACTTTCTTGTAGAGTAGAGGTGGAGAGAAATAGGAACACATTCTGTCTTTCATTCATTCCTAAGCTGCTCACTTTTGTTCTTTTTGTCCCTTGTCTTTATGGTTTTATTATTATTTCGTCCTGTGTTTTTTACTTAATGAACCACCCAGAGTGGCTAGGAGTTGGGCAGTATCCAGAAAGAAAAAAGGAAGGAAGGAAGGAAGGAAGGAAGGAAGGAAGGAAGGAAAGAAAGAAAGAAAGAAAGAAAGAAAGAAAGAAAGAAAGATCTTGTCCAGAAGGACAAAAACCTATATTGGATTATCAAATTTCTCAGTTGCCCTATATATTTACTTATTTAGTTTTAATGTTCCTGTAAATTGGTTTTTAGTTGATTTCACAATTGTTCACAGCCCAGAACCATTGGCTTGAGATGGGCATCATACAAGTTCATCATAAAGAAATAAAAATAAAGGTTACATGGCATAAACAACAGCACTAGTGAAATGGCAGTCAAGTCATCCCAACAAGGAAGTCAAAAAGTAATACTTTCATCAAGTCAGCTTGGTTAAGGCTGCATATCACCTGATTAACTGTAACTTGACATTTCACATGTGGTGGATAGGAAGGAAGTTAGCCTTGTTCTTGCTTTGCTTTGTTTGCATTTCTTCTTTTGAAGCATCCTAGCCTTCGTTTGAACACAAAGGATTGGCAGCTTTGCACTCTACAGAAGATAGCATAGAAGTTAGCTCTTTTTTGTGACTGTTGAGAAACAGGTGCATCACAGTTTATTTTTGTATTTGCAGAACTTATATCATTCAATGAGTCTAGGCAGCTCACAACAATCCCTAAAAAAAACACCCTTCTCCCCAGATAGATACTATGTTACAGTGGTGCGAATACTGTTATTGTAATTATCAACATTACTGTAGGAATAAGAATAGTACATTTATTTTCTTACATATTACCAATATTAATCATTTCTATTATGAAAACAGCTGAACTCAGTTCAAAGAGGACTTTGCTCTTGTTTCAGATTTTTTTGCTATATCACAAAGTTTACTGAAAAGGGTGGTTTAGTGGTGAAGAGGTTCTGAATCAAAAGGGTCATACACTGTGTGGGCACTTCTGCAGAGCCATATCTACAGTGCTGCCATTCATTTCATAAGTGGAGGTAGAAATGCAGAAAGCCATATTTTTCCTTCACCCGATTTATTTACTATATTTTATCCCACCTTGATTACTTTACAAGTAACTCCAGGCAGTGAACACACTTAATACTCCTTCCTCCTATTTTCTCTACAACAGCCCTGTGGGGTGGGGTGGGCTGAGAGAGAGTGACTGGCCCAAAGTCACCCAGCCAACTTTCATGGTTAAGGTGGGACTAGACCTCACAGTCTGGTTTGTGGATATTCTAAACTAATTCTCAAGTTTCTGTTTTGAAGCATTGAAAACAATTACTTTGTGATATCCACCAAAACGCACACACACATGCACACACACAAACACAAAAACACACACACACACGGAGGATTGAATGAATAATTAGATGACTGAAGGTAACAGGAAG
>NW_028261383.1:97555994-97563494 GCF_051295495.1 Thamnophis sirtalis
ACTACCTTTGGTGGGAAGATAACAGCGTTCCGTGCTCCTTCAGTGTCTAGTCATGTCAGCCACATGACCACAGAGACATCTTCAGACAGTGCTGACTCTTCAGGTTTGAAACAGAGATGAGTACCGCCCCCTAGAGTAGGGAATGACTAGTACATATGTATGAGGGAAACCTTTAACTTTTTTCTTCTGTTTCTTGCTTCTAATGGTCAGTATTCAGGGTTTGCTACATCCAGACCTGGATATTTTAATTTGTTCTTTATCCTCAGAGAGATCACTTTTCACTCAGTTCCTAAATCCTTTTGAAAGCCATCAAAATTGGCAATTACATCATGGGAAGCAATTAAAAAACCATGAAGGCATCACAGAGGTATTTTGAATTGGTTATTTCTGTGTGTCTGTTGGAGTAATAGGGCTAACATGAATCAGTTAGGCAAAATATGCTTAGATTTTCTTGTGCTCACATTTTACTTTGCATCTTAAGCCACAAAGGAAGCTAAAAAGCACTATAGGTCTCCGAAGAACTCTTGATGACTAGAATGTTTCCTATTCTAAAATGTCATCAGATGTTGCTAATTATTTTTCATATTTTAGCAACATGATAAGGACACAGCCTGGCTTTAAAAAGCAATGATCTGAACTTCTAAGCATATTGGGACATATCCTAAGTAACCCTTAAAAAGATATAAATGCAACTAGATGTAACTTATTTTCCTAATGCTTAATCACTGTACGACAATTATTTGGTGAAGAGCCAGTACCTTGGATTTTATGTTACTGAACGGCATTGTTACCGACAGAGAAGCCATTATGTTCTTTATTATCTTGCAGAGTCCTCTGGGTAAGTTGTGTGTGAACTGAAATAAAATATAAGGGAACAACGTACAGCCTGCAGCCTGGATTTGTTTTCATTGCCTGCCATAATAAGGTAGTATATTGCAAAATAAAAATAACAGTATATTATCTTATCTTCTGTTTGTTTCAGAGTGATTGGACAATGGTTCCAAGCCTCGCCCAACAATTTAGCTTCTAGATCAAATGCTACTGTTGCCTTATTCCCAGATCAACAGTGATCTGTTGTGGAAAAAAAAGGCTACTAGCCACACCTCATACAAGGCATTGTGTAACATACCAGCTCCATCATGGATAAAATGTTTTCTAGGTCTTCCTTTCCTTGCCATCCTATAACAATGAAAAATCAATCTGCTTTCCTTCATTTGTCTGGTTCCCATTCAGTGGCATCCAACAGATGGATTGTTGTTTTATTGAGTTCAACATTCTCAGGATAGCTTTCCCAATTAAGAGTCAATTAAGGTCTTGAAATCAATGAATGTGCATTCTTCTTTAGGAGCCCACTGCTGCCCTGGTTACTCAGAACTTGATATAATCCTTCAGTTCCTTCATGATGTCAATGCCTATGGCTCAACAGACAGCAAGATCTAATATTGCCCAAACTTGAAAACTAACTAGAGTTATAGACTAGACTAGAAAGCCTGAAAAACATTGCAGAGAAGGTAGTGGCAAACCTCTTTTGTTCAGCTACCAAGGACTGCATGGATGCCTCCATATGCGTAGAAGGAATTGAGCTTGGCATCCTGGAGACTTCATCTGTGTTGTCTTATCGCTGAAGCATGTCAATAACTTAAAAAGCAGAGCATTCTATTCCACATTGGAGTGATTTATCAAGGCAGCTGTAACTGTAATAGAAGTCTGGTTTTCTCGGGAAGTAGATGGCATTTTCTGTGTTTTCTGTAGACATATATATGAACATGTGTCATAGAACAATCAAGGGTTGTAGAATTTTCACCTGCAAAAGAAGCACAGCTCAGAGGAGAAATGCCCAATCTTTATTCAATAAGCATTGGGCACTTGCTTTGCAAAAAAAGAGACCCTGAACAATAGGAAGATAAATATTTTTTAATAAATTTTGGGGTTGGGGGGTGGAAAATCTAAAGGAGCTGATTTGTGGACACATTTTGAGCAAGTGAGATAAGCACTTAAACAAAGGAAGATGCATTTTTCTATTGTAAAATAAAGCTGCTAACAATTCCATAGTTAAGAGGATGGAAATTGGAGACAATCAAGCATACAGACTTGATTAGGCTGGGCTATCTGTTGTTTCTCACCTCCTTATTTCCTAGATCAACTTTTTAGGTGAGAGTTTTCAATTGTCTTCTTGTAATTGGATTAAAAGGCTATTTTGGCAGAGGAAACATAGCAACGTCTGAGTTATGCATTAACCTGGAGCCGGTCTACTTTACAAATGCAAGTGGCACGGAGGATCAAGGACATCAGAAGGAAATGGGGAAAGAGTTTGCAACTGGAGGGGGAGGATAAAAGGAGAGGCAAAGAAGAAGAGTGGGGGAGTTTGGAGAAGAGTTTGCAGCTTTATTATTTGCATTTTATTATAATTATATTTTATTATTGTTATTATTATTTTCCAATCACCCCAACGATGCTCTTTATATCTGTTTCTGTGATTAGAAATCACTTCTGTAACTACTTCTTTCCCCCCCACTCCAGCCAGGATCCTCAGTGTTTTTCTTACCTTGTGTAGGATTTGGCATTTCTTCAAGTCTGCTCTAAACCAGCTCTTCTTAATCTTCTGCTCAAGATACCTTGAATTTCAACTTCCATATGTCCCAGTTGGGGACCGAGGGATTTGACACCCAATATAATTTCACCTTGTTTGGAGAAAACCGGCTTAGACCAACAGCTTAGGCAGTGGTGGGATCCTGCCGGTTTAACAACTGGTTCGGTGATCACGTGTTTCGCGTGCGCAGTTTTACCAAAACATACCTTCCATATTACTTCTTGGGGAGTAACACAGCTGAGACGCGGCAATCCACTCTGCCGCGCTAATCAACTGACGATATAGGTAAGTAAAGCACAAGGGCAGGCGGGCGAACCAACCTGATTGTTGGAGCGAACCGGTTTGCTCTCAGATGATCTTTGGAGCTACCGGTTCGCCCGAACCGGCTGAATCCCGCCCCTGACTTAGGTAGAAACCTCCTTGGCATTGTCAAACGTGGTCCTACTACTAAGCAGATAACATAATTGTCCCTTCCCTCTTTTTATCCTGGAATCTTCTGATCTATCCTATAGCCAAAGTAGAAAGAAAATTATGTTTCCAATCTAGTCACTTTCTCTGTGTGAAAAAGAGGTCTGCAAGACGTTCCTTGTTTTGGCACAGCACTGCCTCCTGAAGCATCTGTTAACCTGACTCCATGATGAGATGCCTGAATTCAACTTCAAATTCCCCACATTTCCTCCCCAATTTTCCCATGTATTCACTGGCACATGGTGCCCTTATTATTCCACTTCGGGCCATTAAGGAGGTAGATTAGGTCCCTTGATAATTTCTGATTGGCTCGCTAGGACATTAGATATTGAACATTTTCCTTGATAGGAAAATCAAGATTTTCTTAAAAGAGGCTGGTTTTCAAATATTCTCCACAAACTGTAACAAGCATTGGGGAACTTCAGAAGAGGAAAGAAAATAGGAAGAGGCAAGGAGAACTTGCCTATCAACATCCAAACAGAAGACTTAGACGATCCCCTTCTCATCATCCTGTCAACAAGAATTCTGAACACCAAGAGCTTATTCAAGGAAGTTATATACTCTCCTGTCCCTTTCTTTGATGTTTAATAAAATTGTCCATATAGCAATAGCACTTAGACTTATATACTGCTTCATAATGCTTTGTAGCACTTTCTAAGCAATTTATAAAATCAGTATATTGTCCCCAACAATCTGGGTCCTCATTTTAGCAACCTCAGAAGGATGGAAGGCTGAGTCAAGTTTGAGCCAGTCTGGATTGAACTCCTGGCAGTGAGCAGAGTCAAGTCTACAATACTGCATTCTAACTACGGCACTACCAAGGCTTTTATCATATCTCGAAGGAACATATAGAATTGAACAGGTTATAATTACTCTGTTGGTAGGACTTTTCCCCAACCCCGGTTTACAATAAATCGCAAAATAACATACACATGCTCCCAGACAGTAATATCGAGAGTGCCTTGATTAAAATGAGGGTGCTCTGCTTTTTAAAAAATGAGGAAAAATAATTCATGGTGCGACATGAAGTAGATTTACAACCAGGAGAAGCATCTAAATATTAGCCATTACTCTGAATATTTTTCTGGCAGTGATAGGGCATACTGGTTGCTTGGTTGCAATAGAGAAGACAGCAAAGAAAGGGCTTGATGCCTCATAAAACTATTGTAGCTTCAATGTATTTGCCAAGTAAGTTGGTTCCTGATGAGTTTCTGAGATTTCCAAAGCTTCTAAAGGACAAATGCACTCCAGGTGTCACAGCAGCATCCAATAAAGCAGTGGTCACCAACTTTTCGGGGTTCCACCACAAAACCGTGGACGACAAAATCGCGCTCGACGAAAGCGCGTACGTGATGTCATCACAGCGCGACGAAAACGTCGCGCTGTGATCGATAAATGTAAAAATAAAGCGAAAACCTTACCCTAACCCCCCCAAACCTAACCCTAAACCTAACCCTTAACCTAACCCTAAATCTAACCCTAAACCTAACCCTTAACCTAACGCTAAACCTAACGCTAACCCTTAACCTAACGCTAAACGTAACCCTAATGCTCTAACCCTAACCCTAACCCTTAACCTAACCCTAACCCTAAACCTAAACCTAACCCTTACCTTTATGTGAATCGGCTTGCTTTAATTTTATTTTTATTTCAATTTTTAATTTTTTTCGTCACGCTGTGATGACGTCAAATGCGCGCTTTCGTCGAGCGCGCTTTTGTGGACCGCGGTTTTGACGGGTCACGACTTTTCGGACCTCAGGGATCACTAAATTCATAATTTTAAATTCCGCGGACCACTAATATGATCTGCCTAATAACTGGCTGGGTGGCCGTGGCTAGGTGGTCATGTGACTGAGTCTAAGTGTCCAACTTGATGTCACTCACATCAAGGGGCACCTTGCCAGCCTCTACTCGCCCCTCCCCTCCCAGCCATTCCTCACCTGCCCACCCAGGCTCCTTAGGGCCCCAACAGGAAGCAGTTGTTGGAACTAAGCAGCCACCATGAGAAAGAGTTGGCAAAACAGCTGGCTCAGTTCAAATTGGATCTGACCGAGAAGGAGGCTCAGCGAAGCACTTCACTGAGGACTACGAGCATAGGCTTTCCAAGCAGAGGGAAGATTTGTGGGAGTGCAAGGCCAGGTACCGGTGCCTGGAGGCTCAGCAGGCTGAGATCAGCCAGCTCCAGTCCCACTGGAACAAGGCCCTTGGTTCTTTGCCACCAACAGCGCTTCCCTCCAGCCTTCACCCAAAGCCCCACATCAGGAGGCCAAAGCAGACCCCAAGTTGGAAATTCTGCCTCCTCTGACCTGCACCAAAGACCCCGAAGGGGGAAACTCTCTGCTCATTGCACGTATCCGGTCTAGGGGCCGTAGTTTGAGGATCCCTGATTTAGTGCAATATATAAGATGCAAATAATTTTTCTGCAGACCACCAAAATGATCTCGCGGACCACCGGTTATTGCACCTGGTGCAATAAAGCAAGCCCCCACAAGAGGATACCAAGAGAACAAGTGGAAAATGGAGTCTTTTCATTCTTAATGTTGGATTCATCCTAATTCTTGCAGAAGGCACCAGTTTGGGGAAAATTACTCACTGACATAAGAATCAATGATCTTTAATTATATTTAATTGAACTTGGGTCCTGTGTAATTCAGAATTCCTAGAATATAGAGAAAATAGCCTTAGGGGGAAATGACTATGAATCAACAACATGTCCTGATTTCTCAAACTAAAGTAAAACTGGCTCACATACTTGATTTATACATCTGTCGATCTGTTACATTTCTATCACGCCTTTCATTCAGGAGCTCAAGGCAGTGTAGATCACACTCTTTCTTCCCATTTTTATCCACACAGAACACCTTTGTGAGCTAGAGGTTAGGTTGGGAGAGAATATCTGATCCAAAGTCAGCCAGTGAGAATCTCAGCATGATAGAGGGTTTGAACTCAAGTCTCCCCTATGCCAGCCCAACACCTTAGTCTCTAAAATCAAAGACAGTAATGAAAATTCATAAAGATTCAGTCCCTTTGGAGCCCCTATCATGAGGGGGAGGGGGAGGACAGCCTCACTGTGATGCCCACTGTGCCTAGTGTAGTGGCATGTTCTTATCCAGGGGTTCTCATATTGACTGAGGAATTCTGGGAGCTGAAGTCCCCACATCTTTAAGTTGCCAAGATTATCTGCTAAGGACCTAGTCCAATGCTTGATTAGGAGAAAAGTTGCAGACACAACAATATCTGCAGGAAAAGGGGCTAGTATTATGAGGCCAACAGATGTTTTCATTACTTTCCCTGAAACTGCCATATTCACCAATTATTGATGCTGTCTACATGTTGGATATATATTAAGCACACTCATTGGATAGCAATATGGTTATCAACTAAGCAATTTACTCCTTTATTTTGCAAACGGTAGTGTTATGCACATAGGGAAAAGTACAGAATCAAAACAGGAAGCTCATTAAGCTAACATCAGTTCTTCTAAGTAGCTCAGCACAAATCTGAGTTAGACTATTTGGACTGATATATCTTTCAGTTACATCGATAATTCTACCCCTGTTCAATCTGTATAAGCTGATGTCAGAATCACTCCTTCTATTTTCCTGGTATTTTTACAAAGAAAGTTTAAATTGACTAATACAACTTTCCTATTTATTAGAAGCAGGAAAATAGCAATTGCATTCCTCCTGAAACCAACAAACCAGCCGACCAACTTTGCTCTATCCCGAGTTCCATTACAAAAGTGCTTTATCAAAACTATATCAAATAGTTAGGGTGAAATCCAGGGGTGGGCTGCTGCAGGTTTGCATGGGTTCAGGTGATCTTCTAGCTAAGGATCTGCCCAGTTCGATGAAACCGCAAATCCTACCCCTGGCTGGCCCCACCCACCCTGCCCTGCCCCTCCCAGGAGTCTCCATGCTGCTTGTTTGGGATGCCAGGTAAGTATAGGGCCTGCATGGAGCCTGGGGAGGGTGAAAAACAAGCCTCCCAGAAGTTTTGGAAGTCTGGAAATGGGCCCATTTCCAGCCTCTGGAGGGTTTCCGGAACCCGGGGGGGGGGAGGCCGTTTTTGCCCTCCCAGAGGCTCGAGGAAAGCCTCCAGAGCCCAAGGAGGGCAAAAATGCCCCCCCAATGGTGCAGGAGGCTGACTAGGTCATGCTGACCATGATCACACACCCCCCCCAGCAACCGGGCAGAGAACCCGTTGCTAAACTTTTTGAAGCCCACCCTTGTTTTTGTTCTATTGTTTTTATGGTTTAAGGTAGACTGCGAGGTCTTTGAAATAGGAGCTGAAGCTCCAAATCTTTGGCTCATGGTCCACTCTTGGCCTAAAGCCTGCTTTTTTCCACTGAAGTTGCTCCTTCATCGTCAACCACTACCGGGCCCTCAAACAAGCAGAGATATCTCGGAAGAACATGAGAAAGACATTGGTGAATGGGAGCT